>NC_091128.1:179379167-179679167 GCF_040183065.1 Periplaneta americana
ATTCGGAACACCTCAAAATCTGTACTTCAGTGGCTGACCATGATAATATCTTTGAAAAATATTGGAGTGCAAGAGGTGAAATGATTTTATTGTCAAATGCCTGGCATTAGAAAACAACAACATATTTCACATTATGTTAAGAGAAAGAGAAAAGCAAAAAACGAAATTATTAGCTCTAGTTTTGACTAAATGATGAATTTGTTTTACTTCTTCAAATAAAATACATTTTTTTCTGTAAAATAACATTTCACGCACCATCATTTCCGGCTGAATTGACTTGTAGATATTGAATAATATGAATAAAATCCATCCGACAGTTCAGGAGAAATTGTTGTATACAGTCGGGCAGACAACACATGCCAGAAGAACTTTTCTTTCCTGGTGTCAAGATGTTGAAAATATGAACTTCATTAATAACGCCAAGTCTATTTCCTCGTGAACTGACCTGGAACACATCTGTGACCACAACAGCTTTCATGCCACCGATAGTGGAGTAGAAAGTGCAGACGAGGCCGATGCTGAGAATAGCAATGGTCTTGGACAGCCCTGTCACTGCCTCCAGGGCGAGCGCAGGGGCGTACAGGACGATTCCCATGTAGAGGATCATCTGCAGGGAGAAGGCGAATGACGCTGCCAGGCGGGCTCCCTGCCCGAACCGCAGCTCCAGGTACTGCAACAGAGCGTGCCAAACTCAGCAGGATGTAAGTGAGCAGTTCTGAGTGATGCTCCCCATTTGTGTTGAACGGTATTATCTACCAACGAGTATCAAGGGTAGAGGGTCTTTTTTAAATACAGTACTATGAAAAAATAAAATATTGCCATATTTTGATTTTAATATATCATTTTTCACTGTTAATGTAACATCAACAACAACAAAAATAATAAAGAATAATGTCTGAATTGTTCCAATGCTACACAGAGAAGAGCAAAACATTCCAATCACACACTCTTCATATCTATTGGTGATGCTGTCTATAACAATGTCACACTCTTATTAATGGGTCCCAATAGGGAGGGACAAGGGCAGGACAGCCTCCTCCTCCCCACCTCTACAAAATTTACTTTAGGTTATCACCATTAAATCGAGAAAAATTCGTTCCGGCACCGGGAATCGAACCCGGGACCTCTCAGCTCTGCGTTCTGAGGGCTCTTTCCAGCTGAGCTATGCCGGGACACAATCCACAGTGCCGGTAGAAACTCCTCTCATTGTACTGTTTTACGGCCTACTACCTGCATTTAAACCTATGTAAGTCAATATGCAGGAGTGCATATTTAAATGACTTTATGGCCATATTCAACATCAGTCTGTGATAACTGTAAACATTTAATGCATCAAATATTCATTATATGAGGTCCCGCCATCCTCATTGAATATTAACACGACTACTACGACGTAGTACAATGTGTATTATCACTATTAACTCGAGAAAAATTCGTTCAGCGTGCAGAGCTGAGAGGTCCCAGGTTCGATTCCTGGTGCCGGAACGAATTTTTCTCGATTTAATGGTGATAATACACATTGTCTACTTCATAGTAGTCGTGTTAATATTCAATGAGGATGGCGGGACCTCATATAATGAATATGTGATGTATTACTTTAGGTTAATTTATTTATCTAAAAAATTAAATTATGTATGTTGGAACTGTCTGCAAATTACTATTACAAAATTTCTCTTACTTAGCTGTTATTTCGTAGGAGAGATAGAAAGAATAAAATGCAGTTGTAAAATGAATAATGGAATGCTTAGGTGAGGAACATTATTTAATTTTTGTTAATTATTTTTCAATCAGATTTTTACGAAAATTTGTGCTTGGAACTCTTAAATAATTGACTTATAATAATTATGCTCAGACACTAACATTCATTTCGCAAGGTCGAATTACTGAACAATTTTCGGGGGCGACCTCCACACTGCTCTGTAGCCGAGACCTCCATTAGCTCCCCCCTCCCCTTGGAAAATCCACATTGGTGCCCTTGCCGTCATTATTTACTACGGTATTTCACTAGTCCAGAGTGACCCTCTTTTGAACTTCCACGTCTGTCTTGATGCCTTAGCTAATCTGTAATTCTGATTTTGGTCACAATTGTTTTCTCTTCTTAGGCTTAGAACTTTAAGGCATAACACTATATGCTAGACAGCTGTAGTTATGTCTGGTACCCACGTGGTAGGCGCTGGTGGCTTGCAGCTTGAAGAACACAGGCAGGTAGCAGTATGCTGCGATGGGCGTTGCTATCCCATATGCGAAGTTGATGACCACGAACTGCGTCCCGTATGTGTAGTTCTCCATGCTGACCCCCAGCAGAGTGATGGCGGACATGAAGCTGGCCATCAGCGACACGGCCACGGGGAACACCGACAAGTTGCGGTCGCCCAGCAAGTATTCCTGCAAGCAAGAAAAGTCATTACTAGAGTGCGTATGCAGACAGTAATATAATAATAATAATAATAATAATAATAATAATAATAATGGCTTTATTTAACCTGGCAGAGTTAAGGCCGTAAGGCCTTCTCTTACACTCAACCAGGATTAAAACTTGCTTACACAGTTGAACATAAAACGGGATCGGAATTAAGTAATTACATACTGATACAATTTAGGTACATAATGAGATCAAAAGTTTAAATAAAAATTACCCCATAAAATAAAAATAAGCGTAGTGAAATACATATTAATGTTCTTAGAATCAAATACGAATCACATAAAAACAGGAGCCGATAACTGAATAAAAAATGTACACAGTAGAAATAAAAATAAACACATTAGTATACATATTAGTATTAGATTACAATTAAGTAGGATTTTCATAATCAAACCAGAAACCGACAATTGAATAAAATGTACAGAAAAAATAGATTAATAATAAAAAACAACACAGTGGGATACATATTGGCGTTAAGTGATAAATAAACACGATTTAGATAATAAAAATAAGAAACAAAAAAAAATAAGTAAATACAGTGGAACACATTCCATTAAATATTTGCAACGCGTTAGGTCTGGCAACTCATCATAAGATATTTTTCTAATTTACATTTAAAGGAAATTAAAGTTCGGCAGCCCTTGACTTCGGCGGCAGAGAATTCCAGTGACGAGAAGTAGCAACAGTGAAAGATGAAGAATAAAGAGATGATGTGTGCAGTGGTATTTGTAGCGTGCTATATTGTGACCGAGTATTTAAGTTATGGTACCAAGAAAGACTGTGGAATCGGACAGATAAGTAAGAGGGAGTAGAGGTGTGCAAAATTCGGTATAAGAGAGAAAGGGAATGTAACTTTCTCCTCTCATTTAACCTGAACCACAATAATTTATCGAAAGATAATAGGGTCTCCTTATCAGTAGCACAAAAATTAAGAACATTTTGACACAAAAAGTCTATATACATTTTTTCATACCTCTCAATGCATGTATTAAGGTAATGGATGTCTGAAATTTGAAACTTCTACATTTTCAGTCTCATGAAACTAAAATTTTTATCATGCATTACAGGTTATATAGCCATGCATCATACAAATTTCCATTCTGATATATCAAATGATTTTTAGTTATTAATTAAGTTTTATTGTATTCAAATATTGCTCTAATTTTCATAGTTGAAACTATTTTACCTTAAAAATGTTCCTCTATTCCATATACATGAATAAGGAAACTGATAAGGGTCCACGGAAAGAACATGTTACGCCACTTTTCTTAAATTTTTTTCAGGAGAGCATTTCTGAACTGTAATTCACTCATAAGAAGTTATGAGTTTATATCTCATTTAGTTTAAGTTCCCATGTTACAAAGCAGGCTTTTTCCCATTCTGATTTACTAGAAAGATAGTTCATTTTACGAGATAGCAGATGGTCCAAAAAACAAAAACAAACTTTGACTTAGCATGTTCTTTCTGTGGACCCATGCCTTTTGCATTTAGGAAGCAAGTTTTTCGTTCTGCAAAGGAATTTTACAATGTTACATTTCTACACATTTAAAGGACAAAACTAAAATTATTTCAATACAATTTATTACCTGAATACACTGCTCTCTTAAATTAACTAATCGTATTGAGTATTCAATCAATGCCTCCTAACACTTGGCCTCTGCAATCAAAGATGTAAACCAATCGACTTCTGATTAGAGAATTATCTAAAAGAAAGATTTCTTCATAATTCTTCTGATATTGAAGAAATGAAACGACAACTCAGGAACCAAGGCTTTTGCAGCAATTTCTTCTGAATGATGCACACATCCTAGAATAAGAGCTTTTTAATGACTGCAAAAAAATCTATTCATATTCTAATGAACACAATAACAAAGTTCATGCAAATATGTTGAACTTAAACTTCAAAATCTTTATAAAATAAACTGTCATTGTTGACACATTGACCAGCCAACCTTTACATTTCGTGCCTTCTGTGGAAACTTTTCTAATGGTCAGCATCTATGAGGTAAGTTTTTAATAAAAATTTTACTTTGAAATTTATTCCAGTTAACATGATGAGACAGATGTCGAACTCAAATTGTCGTGTGATTCCCTCTGCCTTTCTTTTCCCGAAGACTTTACTAAAGCTACAATTCGAAATTTTCGAGAAGAATTGCGAAGTCGTGAATATGAATCACGGAAGACCCTTTCAGGACGGGGAAAAGGTGTTGAGATGTATAGCGAAGTAACAGCCGCCAACAGTTGGATTGCAAACAAGAAAGGACTTTCGACTAGTGAATGGATATCTAGCCTGAAAATGACAGCAAATTTAGCAGCTGTTCATTCCGTTCCCGGCAGATCTCTCGACGGTACCCGGTGCAGACATGGCTGCCCGGAGATTGAAACTTTAGCACACGTCTTGGGATTCTGTGAACAGGGATTGCTCTTGAGGAACTCTAGACATCATCTTGTAAGATCCAAAATTGCTGCCGCATTAAGAATTAAGGGCTGGATAGTAGAAGAAGAAATCTCCTGTCTAGCTGAAAATGGGTCAACGAGACGAGTAGATATTTTAGCGTACAATGCTGACACTAAACAGGGCATCACACCCCACGATACGTTTTGAAGTAGAATGTCATCAGTCAGCCGAGATCCACCTTGAGAAGAAGTCGATCTATGAGCCTACAGTCAACTATTTCAAGCTGAAATATGCCTTAATTCACGTTCAGGTATTCGGCTTGCTCATAGGTGCTCGAGGGACTATACCAGCTTTTTTCGAAGAATTTCGAAGGCAGTTTGCTCTGCAAACATCTCTGAGGGATGACATTGTGATAATTGTGTTAAAAAATCCTGCCAAATCCTAATTAATCACATGGTGCCACATTAATAGCAATTGTAATGTTTCACGCCCTTTTATTTGTTTCTCTTTTTTAAAATTTAATATCTATGTTTACATATGTATAATAATTTTTTTGAGGATATACTGAGTCCGTAAGGGCTACCCTCAATGGGGGGCAGTTAAAAAAAACAGCAAAATGCTGACTGTGTACCTACATTGCTGGTTGGTATGGTACTAATACCTGTGTTGTCTTCTGCCGCCCCCCTGTGAACCGGTAGTACACTCCGATAGAAGCCGAGATGACCAGCATCACGACTAGCACCACGTAGTCCCACGGGCTGAAGGTCCCAGAGTCACTCTCTTCCATCGCCTGAAAAATTGTAACACATTACTTCAACCCCTCTTCTTCAACTAGTTGAACTTATTGGAAAAGGATACTGACTCCAATATAATTACAGATATTAAAACTAGCACCATCACTTAAACATAATCAAGCGCCGATACTGCTTCCAGAAAAGTTTACTGAGTAATTATCCCGGAATCCTGAATAATAATAATAATAATATTAATAATAATAACAATAATAATAATAATACATTTATTTATTTACTTATATTTAATGTGCTGTACAACAGCCAATCTAGAGTATGCCATTAGGAAAGTCCAGGATAACAGAGAGGGTTTGGAATTGAACAGGTTACATCAACTGCTTGTCTATACGGATGACGTGAATATGTTAGGAGAAAATCAACAACCGGTTAGGGAAAACACGGGAATTTTGCTGGAAGCAAGTACAGAGATAGGTTTGAAAGTAAATCCCGAAAAGACAAAGTATATGATTATGTCTCGTGACGAGAATATTGTACGAAATGGAAATATAAAAATTGGAAATTTATCTTTTGAAGAGGTGGAGAAGTTCAAATATCTTGGAGCAACAGTAACAAATATAAATGATACTCGGGAGGAAATTAAACACAGAATAAATATGGGAAATGCCTGTTACTATTCGGTTGAGAAGCTTCTATCATCCAGTCTGCTGTCAAAAAATCTGAAAGTTAGAATTTATAAAACAGTTATATTACCGGTTGTTCTTTATGGTTGTGAAACTTGGACTCTCACTTTGAGAGAGGAACATAGGTTAAGAGTGTTTGAGAATAAGGTTCTTAGGAAAATATTTGGGGCTAAGAGGGATGAAGTTACAGGAGAATGGAGAAAGTTACACAACACAGAGCTGCACGCATTGTATACTTCACCTGACATAATTAGGAACATGGGCAGGGCATGTAGCACGTATGGGCGATTCCAGAAATGCATATAGAGTGTTAGTTGGGAGGGCGGAGGGAAAAAGACCTTTGGGGAGACCGAGACTAGGTGGGAAGATAATATTAAAATGGATTTGGGGGAGGTGGGATATGATGGTAGAGACTGGATTAATCTTGCTCAGGATAGGGACCAATGGCGGGCTTATGTGAGAGCGGCAATGAACCTCCGGGTTCCTTAAAAGCCAGTAAGTAAGTACAACAGCCAGTGGCCAATTACAGTTCAGCACAAAGAAAATAACAAAAACATAAGCAATTATACAAATTACAATAAAAGTACAATTGAATAATTAAAAAAGTGGCAATTAAATAAATTGATAGTTACAAATGAATTAATGGAATCATTTAAATGAAGAATGGAATCATATAAATAGTATTACAAAGATGTGCAAGATGACGAGAATATTATAATACATATCTCAACAAAAGGCATATGGAGAAGAGTTGGATGAATTCTGTGGGATACAGCGTTTGAAATGGCAGATCCTGTATCGTAACTGTTCAGTGGAAACTATGGTCCTTTCTAGAGCTTTTATTTTGCCACACTTGGAAAGAATAAAATGCAGCATATCTTAAAAAATTAAGAGTTGTATTAAATAACAGAAACAATATTAAAACCAGAACAAATTTCAATTATTACGTGAAATAATAAAATGGCCGCATATCTTTAACAATTAATTCCAAGTCATATTAAATTAAATAACTAACACAAGATCAAAATGAGAACAGATTTAAGTCATAATGTTCTAAAAAAGTGACGACACACTTAAAATTATACGCTTGGCCTATATTAAATTACGTAAGAAGTAGGCCTAAATTACAGAAACGCAAACATACATGTCGACTTGAATAATTTCAAGGGAAAAATTGTTCGGGGGCCGGGTGTCGATCCCGGGACCTTCGGCTGAGAGCGTCAAAGGTCTACCGACTGATCTATCCAGGAACTGCACTCGACATCGTTTCAATTTTCCCTTTATATCCACACACCTCAAGTGGGCTGACAAGACGCCAGAAACCCAACTTTGAGTGCACACAAACTCTATGTGACTAGAATTGTGGTTTTCTGTTAACGTGCCTACAGTAACGTGTATATTATGCAAATCTGGCTTTAGGTATAGCTGCCTGTGAAGCAGATTTGAATAATTTCAAGGTAAAAATTGTTCCGGAGCCGGGTAACGATCTCGCGACCTTTGGCTTAGCGCGCCAACGCTCTACCGACTGAGCTACTCAGGAACTGAACCCGATACCGTCTCACCGTTGTGTAGAGTTGCTTCTCTAACACCAAACTGTTGCGATGTCGTACTTCTCAACACCAATTTTGTTATGCGCGACAACTTAATTCAGATGACTTGCAGAATGGATGGCTACTGTGTTATCTGGCACCATCATTATAACCAAGCTGCGGATTTTTAGGCACTAAAAACATATGAAATAGGCGGCAAAATAGGCATTCAAAATTCTAAAATAGGCATTTAAAAAGGCACTAACAATTTCTAATTCTCAACGGCTAACACGACCATAGCATAGCATTATACACTACTTTCTATAGGAATGTCATTATGGCAGTGAATAATTAAATATTCGTCCAAGTGTTGTACTGAGAACTGATGTCTATTGTCTGTAAGAATGTTCTTAAATTGGGAGAAACTCCCTTCTACCTCGCATGAAGTGATGGGCAATACTTCAATCAGCTGGGGACCAAACCAGTGGGAACGCAGTAATGTCCATGTATTTTCCAATCAGTGCTTCTGATGACTTTTGCTTTGGCATATCTCCATTGTAAACTTCACGTATTTTTTTTAGTTGGTCATTTAACGACGCTGTATCAACTACTAGGTTATTTAGCGTCGATGAGATTGGTGATAGCGAGATGGTATTTGGCGAGATGAGGCCGAGGATTCGCCATAGATTACCTGACATTCACCTTACGGTTGGGGAAAACTTCGGAAAAAATCCAACCAGGTAATCAGCCCAAGCGGGGATCGAACCCGCGCCCGAGCGCAACTTCAGACCGGTAGGCAAGCGCCTTAACCGACTGAGCCCCGCCGGTGGCTTTTCACGTATTACAGCTGAAAACTCAACTCCACACTCAATTCAAAAACTCACAAAACGGATACATAGTTTAAAACAACTACCCTAGTCAACTACCACAATGATTCATGCGGTTTTCGAAATAAATTTTTTCTTATCGGTTGATTTTAAATTATTCGATTTCTCCGCGCTCTGGTGGCAGTAAAACGTAAAACACAGAATTATCGATATTCTATATCACTTCCCTCAGCTAGATAAAAAAAGAAACATATTACAGATTCAAAAAATATAGATAGAATGGTCAGTAAATTCAAGTATAATATACAATACGGATATTTAGGCAACTTTTAGGCATTTATAAGCAAATAGGCATTTATTAGTGAAAAGGCAATTATAGGCACTATAGAATTCGCAAATAATACTCACAATGTCTTAAAATGGATATGTAACCTAAAATCTTTTGCCTTGAGGTTAAGGATTAAAACAGGCATATAGGCATAAATCCTCAGCTTAATTATAACATAATGGAAAAGAAGGTTGGCTGTACTGAACGCGCTGGTTCTCTCAGGATATAGGAAAACTGCTTGGTTCTTGATTTAGATTTCAAGATTGAATTGATTTCATATAAAACTAAACATGATAAAAAAATGAGATGGTGTCGGGTGCAGTTCCTGGGTAGCTCAGTTGGTAGAGCGTTGGCGCGCTCAGCCAAAGGTCCCCAGGTCTATACCCGGTCCCGTAACAATTTTTCCCTGAAAGTTATTCAAGTATGCTTCACAGGGAGTACCTGAAAGCCAGATTTGCGTACATGTCGAAACGATTGTACCTAATTTATCTGGTTGCATATGACTAGGCCTCCTGCTTGAGTAAAATTAGGTTAAAATGCTCTCCATTCGTATGCAGGGGTCCTTCGAGGTCGTTTACACTGCCCACGAGCCTGAGCAACGCAACGTGTCATTCGCTTCACAACGCTGTGCCGCGTCGCCGCACACTGGAAGGGGATTCATTATATAACGCGCACCAACCTGCGTGACGTTTTGGGCTGTCACTCCTTGCTGTAGACTATTCATTTTTATTTGCTAATTTTGTGTTATTTTTCATTTGTGTTTAAGAACTCTGTGCTTACATGTTAGGCCTACATAAAAGCTGCATTAATAAAAGAAATACTGCAAGAAGTGATCATAAAAGGGTAATAGAACATGTTATTTACGTTCCGGATTAGAGGAGTATTTCAAATGAAATCAGATATTTAGCCTATCGAACGCTGCTCGATATTTATTAGTTTTTACGTTGCAGCACTGTAGTCAATCACTAATTAGCCGAAACGGACCAGCCCGTCTAACATTCATGCAGAATGATGATGATGATAATGATGATGATGATGATGATGACTGATTATATACAGTCAATGTGTAACGTTCTGTTTGGTTTTGGTGGATAGTCGATTTATTGCTGGTCTCCATCACGTAATAATAATAATAATAATAATAATAATAATAATAATAATAATAATAATAATAATAATAATAATGGCTTTATTTAACCTGGCAGAGTTAAGGCCGTAAGGCCTTCTCTTACACTCAACCAGGATTAAAACTTGCTTACACAGTTGAACATAAAACGGGATCAGAATTCAGTAATTACATACTGATACAATTTAGGTACATAATGAGATCAAAAGAGATACTTACTTACTTACTGGCTTTTAAGGAACCCGGAGGTTCATCGCCGCCCTCACATAAGCCCGCCATTGGTCCCTATCCTGAGCAAGATTAATCCAGTCTCTATCTTCATATCCCACCTCCCTCAAATCCATTTTAATATTATCCTCTCATCTACGTCTCGGCCTTCCCAAAGGTCTTTTTCCCTCCGGCCTCCCAACTAACACTCTATATGCATTTCTGGATTCGCTCATACGTCCTACATGCCCTGCCCATCTCAAACGTCTGGATTTAATGTTCCTAATTATGTCAGGTGAAGAATACAATGCGTGCAGTTCTGTGTTGTGTAACTTTCTCCATTCTCCTGTAACTTCATCCCGCTTAGCCCCAAATATTTTCCTAAGCACCTTATTCTCAAACACCCTTAACCTATGTTCCTCTCTCAAAGTGAGAGTCCAAGTTTCACAACCATAAAGAACAACCGGTAGTATAACTGTTTTGTAAACTCTAACTTTCAGATTTATTGACAGCAGACTGGATGATAAAAGCTTCTCAACCGAATAATAACAGGCATTTCCCATATTTATTCTGCGTTTAATTTCCTCCCGAATATCATTTATATTTGTTACTGTTGCTCCAAGATATTTGAACTTCTCCACCTCTTCTAAAGATAAGTTTCCAATTTTTATATTTCCATTTCGTACAATATTATGGCCACGAGACATAATCATATACTTTGTCTTTTCGGGATTTACTTCCAAACCTATCTCTTTACTTGCTTCCAGTAGAATTCCCGTGTTTTCCCTAATCGTTTGTGGATTTCCTCCTAACATATTCACGTCATCCGCATAGACAAGTAGCTGATGTAACCCGTTCAATTCCAAGCCCTCTCTGTTATCCTGGACTTTCCTAATGGCATACTCTAGAGCAAAGTTAAAGAGTAAAGGTGATAGTGCATCTCCTTGCTTTAGCCCGCAGTGAATTGGAAACGCATCTGACAGAAAGTGACCTATACGAACTCTGTTGTAAGTTTCACTGAGACACATTTTAATTAATCGAACTAGTTTCTTGGGAATACCAAATTCAATAAGAATATCATATAAAACTTCTCTCTTAACCGAGTCATATGCCTTTTTGAAATCTATGAATAACTGATGTACTGTACCCTTATACTCCCATTTTTTTCCAATATCTGTCGAATACAAAAAATCTGATCAATAGTCGATCTATTACGCCTAAAACCACACTGACGATCCCCAATAATTTCATACATATGGAGTTAATCTTCTCAAAAGGATATTCGACAAAATTTTGTACGACGTCAACAAAAGTGATATTCCTCGAAAGTTACTACAGTTAGTCTTGTCCCCCTTCTTAAAAATAGGTACGATTATGGACTCCTTCCATTGTTCTGGTACAATCTCCTTTTCCCAAATAGCAAGTACAAGCTTATAAATTTCTTTAGATAATGCGCTTCCACCCTTTTGTATTAATTCTGCTGGAATTTGATCGATACCTGGAGACTTATAATTTTTTCAGATTTTCTATTGCAATTTCGACTTCAGAAAGTGTGGGTTGGGGTATAAATGGCTCAGCAGTAAAATTTACCTCATAAAATAAAAATAAACATAGTGAAATAATATTAATGTTGTTAGAATCAAATACGAATCACATAAAAACAGAAGCCGATAATTCAATAAAAAAATGTACACAGTAAAAATAAAAATAAACACATTAGTATACATATTAGTATTAGATTACAATTAAGTAGGATTTACATAATTAAACCAGAAACCGACAATTGAATAAAATGTACACAAAAAATAGATTAATAAAAAACAACACAGTGGGATACATATTGGCGTTAAGTGATAAATAAACACGATTTAGATAATAAAAAAAAATAAAGAAATAAAATAAAATAAAAATAAATACAGTGGAACACATTCCATTAAATATTTGCAACGCGTTAGGTCTGGCAACTCATCATAAGATATTTTTCTAATTTACATTTAAAGGAAATTAAAGTTCGGCAGCCCTTGACTTCAGGCGGCAGAGAATTCCAGTGACGAGAAGTAGCAACAGTGAAAGATGAAGAATAAAGAGATGATGTGTGCAGTGGTATTTATAGCATATTGTGACCGAGTATTTAAGTTATGATACCGAGAAAGACTGTGGAATCGGACAGATAAGTAAGAGGGAGCAGAGGTGTGCAAAATTCGGTATAAGAGAGAAAGGGAATGTAACTTTCTCCTCTCATTTAACCTGAGCCATAATAATTTATCGAAAGAAGGCGAAATGTGATCGTAGTAGCGGACATTACAAATGAAACGAACACACGCATTATGAACACGTAGTCAATCTCCTGTAAGTCATGAAGTTAATTGAACGCGCAAAGGCTAAGTGTGATATGTGAAGTCCGGTGATTTCTGACAGCTTATCCTGGATTCATGCCTGCAATGTTCAGATTCACCCGGAAGTCTTCCCACGAATGAAAAATTAGTTCGCCGCAGTTTGCAGATGCTACGTACCAAGTTGATAGAGATACTTCTAAACTACAGGAAGGACACACAAGCACACGACACAAAGTTTCTCCACATGGTATTGCTCCTGTAATCTGACGCAGATCGCTTTATATCTTCTACAGACTTCCATTATCTCGCAGCAAAACGAGCCTTATTAAATGTAATATAATGTAATCTCTAAATCACAAAGGTCAGGAGAAGAAAAGCGCCTTCCGAAAAGACCATTTTCTGCTAATAAATGTCGTCAAATTATCACATCGTTGAATAACTGCACGCACGTATCTGTGGCTGATAGAGCAGCATTAGCACGCAATTGATTCCATGCCAGCATTTCACTCCAGAGGAGTGCAAGGAGTAACCGTGATGCTGCAAACATTAATTTTAATATTTAAGGAAATAGAGAAGTTCTCAGCACTCTGATCACGTGACAGTCGTAGGTGCGCTCTCTATCTGTGTTCAGCGGCTTCTTTTAAATTACTGAACGGATTTTGTTCAGATTTAGTGACTACGAATCATTACACTGGGAATGATACAGTGAAATTTATCATTATTCCAAAAGTTTATGTATGTATGTATGTATGTATGTATTAACACTACAATTGGGTATACACCCGGTGGCAGTGATATATAATATACAATAATTACAATTACATGAAATAAAATAAAATAAACGTAAATCTATAAATAGTAGATGCAATAAACCTAGGACTATAAATAAAAACTATTCTATAATAACGCCTACGATAAGCAAAAGTAAATCTAACTTATAAGTACTTCTATTTCACCCAAATATTACCAATTAAATAATTACATATCACCTTAATTAATTACATACCAACTTAATTACATATCATCTTAATTAATTACATATCAACTCAATTAGTTACACGACACAACTTAAATAATTACACTGCACCTCCAATTACATTTTCAGTCTAATCTTCTCAATCTTTCCTTAAATGTATTGATTTTGAGAGGGCCACTCTGAAAGATTGCCGCAGGTAAGCTGTTCCAGTCTACTATTGTGCGGTTAGCAACGGAAAATTTTGCCACGTCCGTTCTTTGTTTTCTACATTTAAACTTTCTAATATGATCAGTCCTTCCTAAGTATGATGGTGTTGCTAATCTAGCATTGATGTCGGTCCATGCTTTGTGTCCCATTCGTGCCTTAAACAATGCGGTGAGTCTGGTTCTTCGTCGCCTTGATTTGAGAAGTTCCCACCCTAAGTCTTTTACTATCTCCTCACCATGTCCCTTCCCCATTCTGACATATTTTGCTGCCTTGCGTTGGACCTTTTCTATTGAATCGATTTGGTTTTGTCTGTACGGATCCTAACCTATTGCTCCATATTCCATAATTGGGCGAACAAGGGTTTTGTACGCTAATTCTTTTGACTTTCGGTTAGATTTCTTCAGAATACGCATAGAGAAATTCAGTGCTTTCCAGGCGTTCCTTGTGGTATTAGTGACTTGTTCCTCCCAACCCATTTGCAAAATGGAAAGTGACTCAACAATGGCTTTAGCACTTATTATTACTAGAGCTGTGGATCGACTAAAAATTTTGGTAGGTTAACCGGATTCGATCGGTTCATCGAATTTTAATTCATTTTAAATGAGGCGTTTAGTTGCAAAATCACACACATCAGTAAAATATTCAGTATGAAGGAAAAACGTTTGCAAGGAACCAAGGATTTGCAACCAATACTATTCTTTCATCATACAAATCCATGTGATGCATATGGCTTTGGAGCATAACAATGCTATAGCAGTTGTAGAATCATATGAAGATATGAAATAGCCTATAACATTAACTCATTTTCGAAAAAAAAAGTGATTTATCTGATTTTGCAACTACACGCCTGTGAGTTTGAACAAAGACACGTTTTATTTTATAGTAATTCCATATGAAGGGCAAGGGAAAACGCAGAAGTCCAAAATTATCAATTTTCTGTTTTAGATGTCATGCAATACCTTAGGTAACGTACATTTTGTACTTTAATTTGTACAGAACAACAACCTCATTAGCCCAAATAAATTGGAAGAATGACAACCCAGTACAATATCATGCGTCTTGAAACTTTTAACTTGCTCTCCTGTAAAAACAGTAAAACGTGACTTATGTGGTTTTTCCCCTGTACTCTTCATATGCTATAAAGAAAGACATGTTTTACAAATATTTTTAATTTTATTGATGTACCATATACTGCAAATAATTAAAAAGCCAATTGACACTTTTTATATTATATTGTTTTAGGCGTAATAGATCAACTATTGACCAGATATTTTGTATTCGACAGATTTATTTTATTTTATTGGGTTATTTTACGACGCTGTATCAACATCTCAGGTTATTTAGCGTCTGAATGAGATGAAGGTGATAATGCCGGTGAAATGAATCCGGGGTCCAGTACCGATAGTTACCCAGCATTTGCTCGTATTGGGTTGAGGGAAAACCCTGGAAAAAACCTCAACCAGGTAACTTGCCCCGACCGGGAATCGAACCCGAGCCACCTGGTTTCGCGGTCAGACGCGCTGACCGTTACTCCACAGGTGTGGACTATTCGACAGATAATGGAGAAAAAATGGGAGTATAAGGGTACAGTGCATCAGTTATTCATAGATTTCAAAAAGGCATATGGCTCGGTTAAGAGACAAGTTTTATATGATTTTTGAGAGAGGAACATAGGTTAAGGGTGTTTGAGAATAAGGTGCTTAGGAAAATATTTGGGGCTAAGAGGGATGAAGTTACAGGAGAATGGAGAAAGTTACACAACACAGAACTGCACGCATTGTATTCTTCACCTGACATAATTAGGAACATTAAATCCAGACGTTTGAGATGGGCAGGGCATGTAGCACGTATGGGCGAATCCAGAAATGCATATAGAGTGTTAGTTGGGAGGCCAGAGGGGAAAAGATCTTTGGGGAGGCCGAGGCGTAGATGGGAAGATAATATTAAAATGGATTTTAGGGAGGTGGGATATGATGGTAGGGACTGGATTAATCTTGCTCAGGATAGGGACCGATGGCGGGCTTATGTGAGGGCGGCAATGAACCTTCGGGTTCCTTAAAAGCCAGTAAGTAAGTAATTACCATAACCTATATTTTGCATAATCACAGTATTGTGCCGTCTCTCTACAGCGAGGTGAAGCTCTGCAACTCCGTTAGAAGTGGCTCATACTTGAAAGAGCAGAATTAAGCGAACACTAAAATATTTTTACTTAAATCCGACGAGGCAACGTAGGGCGCAAAATGAACTGTGCCAAGATTGTACAGCAACTTATGACTGTGATGACTCCCACATTATGGAAGTTAGGGAAACAAGGCGCAAAGTGGAGTGGAGCTAAAATAAACTAGGGAATTTATTTCGAGAACACGTGACCTAGAAGAAGCCACATGTTTGTAATGTACTCTTTTCTGCCTCCTCATCCAATAAACTCATGTTTAACTTTCTTACGCCGGGATAAAAACCGAGCTAGAAGTTAAGTGTTCACAGCAATAAAACAGCGGAATAAATCCAAGGCAAACACAGCGCAAGTTCTTGCATCACATTTAGCATTTTTATGCAAAACCTGTGAAGAAACCCAAACTTCTTTGTGCTGCAGTTACCTCTTCTTCTGCATCAAGAATACGACCGACCTTCATCTGTTCCGATCTTCGTAGAAGCTTTCCAACATTACTATTATCTTGCAGGTTGATATTTAATTACATTTTTAGTAATCTACTGTCACTCATTCCATGTGTATCCGTGCCAATCCCTCCGTTGCTTTAAAATTACTTCAAATTTCATACATGTCTATATTTTTTTAGAGATGTACCATCAATACCGACATGCACAATCGTTGCAGAGGCGTTCCAAGCTGGTTTCTACATGTCAAGCTCACGTTTTCCCTTGGGTTTCTTGTCCCATACGGGTCCTGCTTCACTAAATTTATTACCCAAATTTCCTACGTCGATTTTTTTTCCATCACCCATGAAAACAGTCTCAGAATGGAAAGCAAGTAAGGACTTTATTTTCAGACGAAAGGCGCTCTCTTGGTGAGAAGTGATGTGATACCAGAACATGTACTTCAAACAAAAATGCTACTGCAGAAAAATGCGATACAATTTTAAGAAAAATTCATAGTTTTCTCAGAAAAAAAATGTTTCTTCCCAAATATTTAACACTCTCTTATTCGACAACTATTGCGAGTCTTAAGCTACGGTTTCGCTACGGCGATCTTCGCCGACGATCATCGCTGGCGATATTCGCTGGGATTCTGTCCCGTTGATTTGAATGTGCTTGGTTTCTTTACGGCGATGAACGTCAACGAACGTCGTTGGGCTCGACGAACATCGTCGGCGTTTGCCTTGGAGGCAAAAACCTGGCGATCATCGCCGAGAAACCAATTGTAAAATTACAGTAGGTCATGAATTAAGTCATTTAATAACATGTGATGTATACATCATACATACCATAATGGCGGTAAAACAGACATCTTTCTGCAATTTCTCCACTAATGAAGACGAGATATTAATTGATTAAACACAAATCCCTGTTCGACATGAGCCAAAAAGAAGAACCAACGTAAACAATAACAAATCTATATTTTGTAACAACCAGAACTGTTAATACAATTGAGTAAAGTGATTCATATTGAAGGACACACACGATGCGGCAGATTTAGCTACTGAAGCAAAAGTTTGAGTGTGAAACAGTAAGTGAGTGGAATTCCGAGCAAAGGAGAGAAGTGCAACAACCTCCTCACATTATTTCTTTTATTTGTAACATTATTTCGTAAATAAATGCTCCTAAATGAAAAAAATAACATTGTAAAAAGTAAAAATAAAGTGTTTATATCATTGGTTTTTACCTTAAAGTTATGCTTATCTTTCAGCTGGGCTTATTGTTTGTGAATAAATTTTGGGGGTAATTTTACAATATCATTTTCAATTGAACTTGAAACAAAATGAAATTGTTCGGGAGAAAGTCTGAAATATTCCTTAAAATTGGTGGGTTCATTTTCAAGATGTCTTAATATCAATGAATTAAAAGACCCCTCTGTATATCTATTTCTAAACATGACATTAACTACTTTAAAGATCCGTACTTGTTTTTCAAGGCAAAACTTATATTATAACGTTATCATATTTTCATCCACTTAACAGCTGATCAGACATGGTCAACTACATAAAAAATTTACTATCTACCTACGAAGTTCGCCGGTAAAGAAAACACTCTCTGACGATGACCGCTGGCGATTTCAATCGTCGGCGATGTTCGTTCGACGAAGATCGTCGTAGCCAAACCGTAGCTTTAGTGGAGTGTGTTCATGATTGGTAATGTATCGAAAAGGATGTGTTCTGACATTCAATTTACAAGCACAACACATCCTCAACACTCAACTGAAATTCACAACACATCCTTTGCAAAACACACACTTCCACCAAGACAGCAACAGAAAGGCAGAAGATAGCAATGGACTTCACTAGAATTCAGAAGATAATACACTAGCCTATGCAATTAAGGTTAAAAATATCAACAAAGTTTAATATTAATACAGGGAGGTAGTTGTTTAGTTCTTTAACGATATAATTCTTGCTTGCTCCACAACTCAAAGCTTAAAATGCTATTGTAACATGTCTGGAATACAATAAATGAAATGAAATAAACTACAACTTTCCTGTCTTCGTGATTTCGGTTTTTTCCTACGCAATTAACTGAATTTGAGGTTAAGTGCTTCATTATCGCAAACAAAAACAATACAACGAATGTCATATTGACGCTTTTTCTGTTATTCTATTTTTGGTCATAGAAGACAATCTGATGTAGTTTGCTAATCTTTGGGTTATTTCCTCAACTTGATTAGCTGTTAACTTTTTTTTTTTTTGTGCGTCACTGCAGATCGCCTGACCATGAGCGATAAAATTCTATTTATAACACACGGAGGTATTTTTATCAATGTCGATAAAACAGTCATTGTTCCAGAATTTCGTCAAGTTCCGAGTGTCCTGGCGGACTCAACGGGGCTGATCTCGAAGAGAAAGAAATAAAATGCTCACACTCAATTGTTGCCCATTAAAAAGAAATTAACTTCAACGAACATAAAGATCATTGATATTCCACGTGCAGAGAATTAAAATTCCAAGGCCGCCCTAACCATTTAAACTATGACGCAATAATTGGAAAAGGAATGCAGTACAGGCAACGAAACGCTGAATTCGGTAACTGTACACAGATTAATTACCGGTAATTAAAGTTAACAAGGAGAAAAGCATGGAGATACATATGGGCTATTCCATATGAAATCGATCAGAAAAAAACCTCGCATTTTCTATACTTTAATTTTTCCCTTATTTATACAAGGTGCTGAGGAGAGTGCATTTGCAAAAATATACTATCGAAAGTCAGACGGTTTTCGTATTGTTGAACAACAAATTTAGCGTAGTTTATAAAAACAAGCCTCTTTCAGCGCTCAGAACTCTGGAACCATTTACTGCAGAACATTGAACGAGAGCTCATTTTGAAGCTGACATTTGGTAGGTTATGTTAAGAAGTAATCCTTATTTTTATTGTACACAGAGAGACAGATAATCTCATTTTCCTTACTTTTAGGTTTTTTGCCCATTTGTAAAAATGTAAAAAAATATTGAGAAAAACCTTGCATTATTAAGAGAGATTCGGCATTGTTTGCTTAGTGGCTCGGCAATAAGTTTCGAGGGTATTAAATAAATTATTTTCACACGCCTAGACTTGAAAGGCACAACACAGCACGCACTGGCCGAGAGATGAAGATAAGCGAGCGCTGGGCGTCATTTTACTCCTGTCTTTATGAAAACCTGTGATAAAGGTAACTCAGCTATGCGCTAATAGACGAAACATTACGTGTTTATGTCTCCTGGCCTTGCTTGCCTAGGCTAGCTCCCGCCT
This sequence comes from Periplaneta americana, assembly GCF_040183065.1. NCBI lineage: Eukaryota > Metazoa > Arthropoda > Insecta > Blattodea > Blattidae > Periplaneta > Periplaneta americana. Next base: position 179,398,854 of record NC_091128.1, read on the forward strand.
CACAGTCAGCTGGTTATCTCACGCGCGTACTATTTATTTTCTTTATTTGATTTTTCAATACTTTCTTATTAACATTGCATCAGTAAAAAAATACGTGTTTATTTGTACTTTCAGTGCGGAATCTAACCATATATTTTAAAAATATCTTTTCGTGGGCAAAGGTGTCTTAATTAAGAAAAATCTAAATTTCTCAATTTCCATAAAAAGTAAGAAAATCTGTTTATATGTCAATATAAACTTTAATTTCTCAGCATAAAAATAAACCATGATTTTGATCATTGGGTGAAAGGGTTTCGGAGCCACAACAGTTTAAAGTTGCTAATTTTATGACAATACGATAAATTAAAATATTTTTAATTTAAACCCTATGAAGTTCTGATGCCTCAAACTTTGCACAAAACATTGTATCACAGTTGTCATCGGACAGAAAATGTTTCGTTGCATTTAAAAATTGCAAGGTCAATTTTCTCTATATTTCGGTCGATTTGAGATGGAATAGCTCATACGCTCCGCTTGGACAATGAGAAAATTAACCGCTGTTAATAGCTGCGCATTCTTTCTCTTCGTCTCATTCTACTTGATCTTCTAAATTGATTTCCACCCCACAACATATTTATCCGAAGGCTTTTCCTGCGCTCTTCTTCCTTCAACGTAAGGAGCGCGTCAGATCGATAGCTGCCCATCTGCGAAATGAAATGCCAAGCAGATTAGTACAGGGCTGAATTAGACCAACTTCTGTTTTCTCAAAGCGTGATCCGCGGAACCCCAGGGTTTCAGGAGCAAATCTCAGGGATTCTGCGAGTCCTAAATGATTTGCAAGTTTTATTATTTTTAGTAGGTTATTTTACGACGCTTTATCAACATCTCAGGTTATTTAGCGTCTGAATGAGGTGAAGGTGATAATGCCGGTGAAATGAGTCCAGGGTCCAGTACCGAAAGTTACCCAGCATTTGCTCATATTGGGTTGAGGGGAATCCCCGGAAAAACCTCAACCAGGTAACTTGCCCCGACCGGGAATCGAACCCGGGCCATCTGGTTTCGCGGCCAGACGCGCTGACCGTTACTCGCAAGTTCTATGTTGTACCCTAGATTGCTCGGCGTTATAGGCTTTGACGGTAACTATTTTTGTCAGGTTTACTATGGTGCCATCTAGTTGTTACGTAAGGAGTCACGTCATAATTCCCATCTGAATTGCATTAGCGACTGTCCTGCCATCTCGTGTTCGTTTACGGCGGACGGGTGGCGATCCTGGCGGTTGTTCTCTTCAAAGTGCAACCGATTTTAACATAGGAATGAGCAATCTATATGTGATCTGAGGTTGTACTTAGTGGATAATATAAAATGCACAAAAAATCACGAAAATATTAACCAATAATAAATGATATATAATAATAATAATAATAATAATAATAATAATAATAATAATAATAACAACAATTTTTTGCCTAATTCTTTTTAAAATTGTAAGAAAAATGTTAAAAAATAAATCTTAATAATGACTAATTGAAATCATAATTATAAATAACAAATAATTTAATAAAAATTCCAATAAAAACTGAATGAAAGAAACGAAATAAGTAAGAAACAGTTAAAGCAGCAGAAAAAAAAACAGAAATATTTATATTATCTTAAACAGTTATATTACCGGTTGTTCTTTATGGTTGTGAAACTTGGACTCTCACTTTGAGAGAGGAACACAGGTTAAGGGTTTTTGAGAATAAGGTTCTCAGGAAAATATTTGGGGCTACGAGGGATAAAGTTACAGGAGAATGGAGGAATTTACACAACACAGAACTGCACGCATTGTATTCTTCACCTGACATAATTAGGAACATTAAATCCTGACGTTTGAGATGGGCAGGGCATTTAGCACGTATGGGCGAATCCAGAAATGCATACAGAGTGTTAGTTGGGAGGCCGGAGGGAAAAAGACCTCTAGGGAGGCCGAGACGTAGATGGGAAGATAATATTAAAATGGATTTGAGGGAGGTGGGATATGATGGTAGAGAATGGATTAATCTTGCTCAGGATAGGGACCGATGGCGGGCTTATGTGAGGGCAGCAATGAACCTCCGGGTTCCTTAAAAGCCAGTAAGTAAGTAAGATACTATTTGCAAAATTAAATCCTTAGACTAAAGACCTGCTAAAAAAAAAAAGGTATTCCATATAAATCAGAATTTGAAATATTTGTAATCTGTACTACTACAATATTAATGTTAAAAATAAGAAAGATTCTAATAGACCTATAATTGTAATGGAGGTTGTTCGCTGATTATGTAAGTTTATTAACGCATTTATTTAATTTTCTGTTATATACAATATTTTCATGAATTATATAGTTTCTATATAATAATAATAATAATAATAATAATAATAATAATAATAATAATAGCAAAACAAAGAAATGAATTACAAGGGTGGTTACAGGCCTACTATAGTTTAAATGGGGTTCTGCGCTAGAATAAATCTAAGAAACAATAATATAGATTGTAGACTAACAAGCAAACATTCCCATGGGGGCAGATAAATTTTTTTTTCTTCTACCATGTTAATAATCTAGGATAATGTCAAAAGAAGTGCTTGCACAAATTTTGGCCACTCGAGCGCAATTACGAAGGCAGTCCAGAAAGTAATTTTCTTGAGGACGTTTATAGAAAGAAAACACAATTTCATGGAAACATTTGTTGTAATAGGTACAGTAACTGTTGAGCTATTTTTCAACATATACCTCACCGGAACTGAGACATTTGTCACACCGTCCAGAGGTGCATACACTGGTTCCGATCCCAGCTCTTGATAGTAGTGTAGAGAAACGCCACTTAATTCCAGTGTGTCAGACAAAACTGGTGACACACGCCTCTAAAAATAAAACGATGGATTTTCTCTGCTTCTTGGTATTTTGAGAGAAGGTCAAGTCTGCCCAATGCTGAAGTACACGACCTGGAGCAGAGACAGGCCCGGAATATTTACGACCTAACCAAATATTTTTAGCCACTCCATGCAGACTGCAGTGCGAATTTGATAACACAAGAGTGCAACAACGACTGAAGTTAATAACAACCGGAGATGATCAGAATCTGCGGAGTGTTTATTAGAATGTGATGGTACACCCTTTGACATGGAAATTGGTCGTTGTTCAAAGTCCCACTTCGGAATAGCTGTGTTTACACGCGTGCGTTTTACATAATATACAGGGTGTAACAAGATCTCACCGACAAACTTTGAGGAATGATAGGTCACATAGAGAGGATCATTTTTTGTCAAGAAACATAAGCTCGATAACTCGTCCTTCTTGAGTTATGCGTCCTTTTTAGAGGCGTATTCCGCATCACGTATGTTGCGTAAGTCTATTGGTCCACATACCTCAACACAGAAAGGTATCTGGAAACGCAACACAGATTCATCCAATATGCAGAGAAACTAAAAGAAGAACTCGATATACCCAATCTCCTTCAACCTCTAATGCTTCCACAAAACCCACTTCAGATAGATATCATTCAATCAGAAATAGACCTCCTAGAACAAATCACCAAAAATCAACACAGTAAAGAAAATTTAAAACAATTGGCCCTTGAAACCGTCAACATCAGATATCCGGAAGACTATTGGATAAGAATTTATACCGATGGCTCGAAAACAGACCCTCAAGGAAATGTAGGAGCTGGTATTTTTTAGTAATCTAGTTTGCTTCTATCTCCCAGTTGGTTACAATCTATCTGCCTATGATGGAGAAATTGAAGCTATACATGTTGCCTTAAATCAACTTTTATTCCATATGGATAAATTCACAAACGCCGTCATCCTCTCGGACTCAAAAGCAGCCATTTTGTCCATAAATAAAACTGACCACCCCTACACACAACAAATCAATAATTGTCAAAAAATACTTGCAACTTTAAAAGAACGTGGCAAAACAATTGTGTTACAATGGATCCCAGGACATTGTAATCTACAATGGAATGAACAGGCTGACACATTAGCTAAGAAGGGTGCCAATCTCAAAATGAACCCACGGAAACCTTTGTCATTTAACTCAATAAAACAATGTATCAAGCAACTACAAAAAAATAATCACCAACAAGAACTGGACATAAACATTTCGCAACAACGTAGGAAATTACTGAAGGATATCCCTCCTGAACCCAGAAGACTGGCAGTTGCAAGCTTTCGTCTTAACACTGAACATGGCATCCTAGGTAAACACCTCAATCGTCTTGGCATCCTTCCATCAGCATCCTGCATTTCGTGCCATCAACAGGAAGACATGGACAGACAACATCTTGCAAAATGCCCTGCTCTGAAATCCTCCAAGGAAGTCGACCGCTACTGGGAAGCCAGAGCCCGAATGTTTTTAATTACTTAATCCGTAATCTTCATCTTACGATGTTTGGTGACGTATACACGTCCGTTGATGTGACATATTAATGAATTAAATACTATTATAGTCACAATCATGCCATGGTATGAAAGAAGACCGGAGAACAGGAAGTCGCAGGTTCGATTCCCGCTCGAGGTTGTGAAATTTTTCTTTCATGCCATGGCATGATTGTGACTATAATAGTATTTAAATTCATTACTTTTTTATTTTTTTATTTTATTGGGTTATTTTACGACGCTGTATCAACATCTAGGTTATTCAGCGTCTGAATGATATGAAGGTGATAATGCCGGTGAAATGAGTCCGGGATCCAGCACCGAAAGTTACCCAGCATTTGCTCGTATTGGGTTGAGGGAAAACCCCGGAAAAAACCTCAACCAGGTAACTTGCCCCGACCGGGATTCGAACCCGGGCCACCTGGTTTCGCAGCCAGACGCGCTGACCGTTACTCCACAGGTGTGGACTTCATTACTTAATCCGTAGTTTTGTTCACCACTTTCTTGTTTTTCCCCTCAGTCAGTGATAGTAAATATCATTTACTAGCCATTAGACAAATAAATAAATATTGCGTAAGTGTACGTTTTAAGCCCTTATCATATCTTTGCACTACTGCAGTTTATTGTTGATCTGTGTGATGCATCTTCAGTCCGTCTTACCATTCAACATCCCCACCACGCTTGACAGAGTTGGATGATGAATGCTGAGAAGGCGTCAAAAATGTAACGAGCTACCGATACTGTATGTAATTTTAACAGCTGTTGTAAATTGTCGAAACATGCATGGGAAATTAAATTTCATTTCTGTAAAACAAAATTACCGCACCTCTGACACTAGCTCTTTAAGGGCGTGTCTTCGAGCATATGTTCCTATATATCAAATTATTCTCTCTGTGTGGCCTCAAAGTTTGTCGGTTAGGTCCTGTTACAGCCTGTACAGATTCGAAGCCCGGTCTTTGTAACGAGAACAAAGAGCATTATCGCTAAGTCACAAAGGCTTTGTAGGGAATACGTCGCTGCTACGACTGGACCTCTATGCTTATTATTTCAACAGAACGCTGTATTTGTCTCCCTGCAATTCTTGGAACAGAATTTACGTGGAAAATCCTCTAAATCCTATGTACATTCAGGAATTAAAATGAATATTATTTTTGTTTCCTGTTTTTCTCAAAATTCCGGGAGGCGATATATCCCCTTAATCCCCCCCCCCCTTGCGTCCGCCCCTGGTAAGCAGATAAGTCATTCAGTACGTAGGATCTGGGGTAACCGTTGGCAACACTGCTAGATGACTTTCGAAAACCCGCGATATTCTAGTAAATATCTCTAGATTTTAATGTATACTTATTATTCAATAATAATAATAATAATAATAATAATAATAATAATAATAATAATAATAACGGTCAAGATAGAGCATCCATCCGCCAGTGTAACGACATCCGCCCGCCAATGTAACGAATATTGCATACTTTTTTCATTGCCAATGTGGCGCTATAAAGCAATTTAGAACACTTTTATCACAGACACAACATATTTAAATTCTTATTGCACTATATTGTTACCGTTAAAACCCAAAATTTTAAAATCTATATATATATATATATATATATAATTTGAACTGGTAATGGAAATTACGGGAAAACGGCTGAACGGATTTTAATGAGTGAACCCTCATTTTCATGCCTGGCATCCAAAGTTTTTCGGAAAAGTAGTAGTTTTCACTGAAATGTCAATTTTCCTACATAATTTTCCTATTTTCCAAAATCCATCTGTTGTCAGTTTTGAGAACTAATTTTATTGAATCACGGCCGACTTGATTGAATTTCAGAACAAAACACACACTACAATAAACAATAGGCTATTACACGAAGGCCATGACCTGCAGGATTGCCGACATATTTAGAGCTCAATTCAATTTGTTATTAAAAACTGATTCTGCAGTGTATAATTTTCTGAGTACAGCTGTGTATTGGATATTCAAATCTACGAAACTTGAGGTGGTTTGATGACATTATTACCATTAGAAATTAAATATTATTATAGTTAATATCATGATGCGTCTATTTTTCATTAATTGTACATAATATTGATGCTATATTGATGACGTGAAAGTGAAACGTTTTGAGGTTATGTAAGTAAATGTAGAGAATATCTTAATTTAGACCTTCATTTCTATAATTTACTGAGTGGCTGCTATATATAACTACAAAACTTAAGTAGATAATAATATTGTTATTAAAAATCAAATATTTTTATACTTATTAACCCAGTGGGGTTGGGTCATTTTCATATACTTAATGGTGGTGTAGTGTAGATATTGATATGTGTCATTGTCTTCAGTTTTGGCTCGAGAGAGCGCAAAAATTACAGTTCCTAAGGAAAGATCAAAAGGTATTACCTACTGATAAAACAAGAGGCCTAGAAAATTTTGTAGTCTCCAGATCATTTCAGCAAGATCTCTTAAGTAGGATAAAATGATTTTACGCTCTACATTTCTACATGCAGCAGCTATACTAAAATGCTATTGTTTGAAAGCTTAGCAAACCTGACATTTTTTTTAACTTTTGCCTACAATCCACAATGACCTGAAATAGCTACTGCTATCGTCCTGACATTGATACTTGCGTTTTCGCGTTGAAACTCAAAAACTGAAGTTGGATAGGTTCAAGAAAAAGTATTTGGCCTAAAAAAAATCCACTCAGAGGGAGTATGTTTCATTATTATGGAAGCAAATAACTATCAAAAAGACAAGTATTCTTCATTGAAAATAAATCTGAAAAATTTTTATTTGAACGTCTAACGAACTTAGTTTGCAGCAGCATTTGCTCCACAAGCCACTAGTTTAGATAGAAAGCGAATTTTCGTAAGATCTAGAATCAATGACAGGTTAGGTTTGGTTTATATAGGTTTTTTTAAACCAAACAAACACCTAAACAAACTAAACCTAACCTGACATTGATTCTACATTATAGGAAAACTCACTTTCTATCTTTATTTGCTTAAACTAGTTTTTACTAGTTGAAACTGGTTTTGACGGATTTCGGGTTTTAACGGTAACATATATAATATGGAACTATCACTACATTAACACATCCATTATTTCACAAAACACACATTGAACGAATTAAACGTAATTATGAAAGCCCCTTATAATGCTAATATGAATTTAATTTCAGAAATTTTAAAGATTAAAAACCGCTAGTATTCCCGCTAAACGGGATAATATAATTTTACCCGCGAGATGGTTATCCAAAACAGCTAGATTTAGCTGGAAAACCGCTGAATTGGCAACACTGCTGACAAGACGGCAATATTTGCTGTTTAGGAACTATTCTTACGTGACCCTCACTATAGTCGGTCAAGTAGTGTTGTGTTGTGTTAGACACTGGCGCGCTATATCTATAGGCGGAGTGACGGACTGATAACTGACTACACCTGCTGGATGGACTTTGAGCTGCTGCGACCTTGGCCGAGATTAGAGTGCGACGTCTGACTTGGTACAGCAGGCTGGAAGCAAGTCACAGTACGGTTATGAAAATAATCATTCCGAAATCCGGTGTGCCCAGCTGTGGAGGAATTCCGCGAAATTTGAGGCTCCGGCAGACATGGCAGCGATAATCTAAATTATCCCGAAATGTAGCGGAATTTTAAGAAATTTATTTTACAAGCATAAAGTTGGTATTTGTATGAATGTGAGTGTGCCGGGTTAATATTAATTAACCAATCATCACAAATATAAAAATACATCAGGACTGTCGCTGGGCAGTAACCTGAACACATGTTTCAGCGTCACATTGTTGACAAGTAACTCCATCTGTTAGCACAACCATAAAGCATCTAATAGATGCTATAGAGTTACCAACAACGAAAAAAAAAAAGTTGTGTATATTCTGTGAAAAACACACACACATATATTTATTTATTTATTCGTTTTTATACAAGATTTTGCGTAACTCTGTTGCTCACAAATGGCGTTAATGCTTAAAATATCATTGTTTTCCCAACTGTAACAAATAGACTGTCACTTGCCATTGTAAGTGCTTCACTGAGAATAAAATTATAACTGAAAAATACAAATATAATATGATGTGAGACTATAAACTTGGTGATAATCGTATCAGGAGATTCAACCAACAAATTAATGATAATGAAACCTCATCAACTTCATAGGATTCACCTGAGGGAGAAATCTGATTAATTTTTGTATAAAAAAAAAAATGACTTTTTCAGCAGTAGAGGCATACTCGATCATAATGATAGCCGTCCAAATCTTGGATTTAAAATATCGGCATCCTAATCAATTCAAATGAACAAAAAATAAAATGTAAATTAATGTTAAAAAATACATAATGAAATTTTAAATAAGAATATTCTGCGACAAGATGTGGTAGCTATCAAAACGATAAAAATTTCTTGAAAATAAATAATACACATTGAATATTATAAAGATTGATGATGTTCAATGAAGATTTTTAAAATGGTTGATGCAATTGTCTGAAGAGTCTTTTCCGGAACCTTTAATTTTCTGAGGATCTCCAATGTAATTTTGGGAATTGTTCCTCGTGCACCAAACATAAGTCCAATGGCATCCCAATCTTGAATATTATATTTATGACTGAGATCATCACAGCATGGAAGGTAAATAGCGCGTTACATTTGAAGGGTACACGGGAATAACGATCAAGGTCCATTTATTAAGTTTTGAGAAAAACGAATTTTAAAGTTTAAGCACTTAATACTTTGTTATGTGTTTATTTAATAGAAATTGACGTAGTGGAATGTCAAGAACGATGATTTCTTATTACTAGCTAGACCACATGATAGTAATTCCTTTCCACTATAAGATAGCATTATTAACTCAATTTCGATTTTTTATGGACCTTGATCGTTTTTCCCGTGTACCCTTCATTTGTGTCACCTTCTCAGCATTCATCATCCAACTCTGTCAAATTCATCATGCATTGTGTATTCTAGTGTGTGTAAGTAAATAAATACATTAGAATATGCTTATTAATCCTACATATATTTCCACTTAAAAAAATTATAACAGAGCTGAATTAAAATGTATAGTTATGTCATTAGTTATTACAGAAAGAAGAATAAGCACAGCAACTTGCTTTCAGACTTGCCTTTATAAAATAAATATGTTTCAATAAAATAATATCACTAGGCCCAACTAATATTTGTTTAAAAAATACGTGTTTCTTAAAGTTTAAGCATTTCTGAATAAATATGAAATAAAATTAATATAATTCACAGCTTTGAATTTCAAACAATATAAATTACGTCAGGAAACGCAATAAAACCTATTCTTATTATCCTTTGACATATTTCTGATTGCTCCAGATTCATAACCATAGCGGAATGTAGCGGAATTTTGGCAGATCCGTAGCGGATTTCTTGTTTCTGGAGTTGGGCACACTGCCTAAATTCCAACCCACACTTTCCGAATGTCCAGATTTTCAGTAGGCCACGCCATTTTTCCTTAGACCAACCCCATCCACATTAAATACGTCACACAATCATACGCGTATGTTTACATTACGTAACAATCTGGAAACTCAAGATTACAGCACAGATAGCGCAAGCCTTCCTGAAAGTCACGCTGAGCGGTGCGAAGAATGGCGTTTGATAATTAGGGAATTCCGCAACTGCTGCTGCACCACTTGAATGATTTTACAAACGTGCAAATTTTACTTGTAAAGCTAGCACATTTTCTACAATTGTCTTTAATTGTGTAAAGTTTGTGAGTCCAAGAAATTATGCCTAAGGGAAACAAATACATATTTATTAAATGTATTTATGGAATCCTAACATTAAAGAGACGTAGATGGGAGGATAATATTACAATAATAAAACAAATTTAATAAATCAACCAAAGTATAATTTAGAACTACTGAAGGATAACATCATTTTACAGGAAGAGACTAGATGAAAAATTACTCGAGCTGGAGTTTGAGAATAATGTCAATGGACATGTTCGTATTTTATTCTAGTATAGATTATTTAAGCCCATTCACATCAGAAGACTCCAGGTGTAGCTGTGTTCCTTTGAGATTTTTCGTAGCTGTCCCTGATAACAATGCATAATGAAAACTCCCATTATTAGTTTCTTTACCCGATTTTGTAAAGCTCCTCAAACTACAAATTAATAAGGCTGCACTGTGTAACAAGCATTTGTAATCTTTCACTTGTGACTTGTAAGTTGTCAATTTGTAATTTGTTAACATTATAAAACGGACTCTGGCAGCAATGCACTAGAAGTTATCCAGGACTACAGCGTTGCGACTACATACGGTTCGAAACCCTAAGGGTCGATTTCTAAAACACGGAAGAAATCCTGGTTCCAAACCTCGGCTTTTAAACCGCGATCGAGGTCTGAATCCTTATGCGATTTCTAAAACGAAGTCGAGACGCAGCTTGAGAAGAACCCGAGGTTTGTGGGTTTTATATATGGCAACGCAGCTTAGAATCGATTTTTATTGTTGTAAACAGTCGATATTAGAAATAAATGAACATCGGATTAATAATTTTATTCAATTGCAGTAAGTCACATTCTTTTGTTCCCAGCTAAGGTATTGTTATATTTACTAATTTACAGAATATATGTGCGTTTAAAATACTAGCATTACTTAGTATTTAATAGGAAACGGATTTTTAGATACCAGAATGATATTGCCCAAATAATTAGCACAAATCGAGCGTTCATGTTGCAGTTTATCATTTCTTCATAACTACTACCAACATTAACTACCTGAAAACCCGATTCTAAGGAATTAATAACCTAAATATTAGCTGGATTAAAATTTCATATGAAACGAAAATGTAGTGTAGTTCTACATATTTTCACATAGGCCTATACTAGACTTACTATGGGGAAAGCCTCAGTAGCATAAAACTTAAAATAAGAAGACAAAATCACGTTTGCTTCATATTCTTATAGGCTCACATCAATTTCGAGTATTAAATAAAATGTCCAAAACCACTGTAAAGACTAAGAATTAAGTTATATCGTCTTATAGACATGAAGGTATAATTAATATAAAATATTATATCCTACTTCCCTCAAAGCAACAAGAAGGTGTCAACAAATTGACAACCCGCAGCCTCTTGCATTTCGTTGCAGATTATTATTATTTAGCATTCTTGCTAAATTTTGCGTTGATTCCTTCGAAAATCGAAATATTCGCCTGAAATTATCGTCGTTATTTAGTTACAAAGGATTATTCCTGTCTCCCATCACTCTAATCCGGAGATTTAATGCCCGTAGAGATAAATGTTCACTTGATAATCATCCAGCTGATCTACTGCCTCCATCTTGTATACATGAAACCGTGGTTTTAAACCTGCCCCAGCCGTGGTCTCTGCTTCAGACCATGGTTTCGAGCCATGGCTCAGAAAAATGAAAAAGACCTCGTTTTATAAATCCAAACGCGGTTTATAGCCATGGCCGTGGTCTAGACCTCGTTTTAGAAATCGACCCTAAAAGTTCTCCTCAATGAAAATGTAAATATGTAGGTCTTGTGTGCAGAAATCAAGTGGATACCAAAAAGAAAATGCTTTGCTACCAGCAGTGAATAGGAAGGAGTACAGAAAATGATCAACTGATCAGAAATAAATAAGGAAAACATAGAACAGCTCCAGACACAAGATAGTCGTGTTGACAGAAAGGAGAATTTTCAGCGGTGAGGTTCAAGTAGAGGAGTGCAGGAAGAAGTATTGGTTGCGTGGAAACAGATGATCTGAACGCTTCCTTTGAACGCTGTTGTATAGTTCAAGTTTAGCGGTCTTGACAGAGAGGAATTGGGTATTCTCGCGAGGTAAGAAGTAGGGAGGATCGGTGTCGTGATGTAAAGGCCTAACACAAGAATAAGGAGAACTCCGAGAAAAACCCGGTCCGCCACAAGCATCACTAGGTAGTTTTCAATGAAAAATCCCAGGCTTGACCGGGGTAGGAAGCCGGACCTCGCATTTAACAATAAAAATACTGCACACGTCGAGCCTAATACAGGGTAATTCAGTAAAAGCGTGCAAAAATTACATAAGAGATATAGGGGATGCTGAACAGAACATTTTAAGACAGAGAACTTGGGGTCTGAGAAGCCAGATTAAGGAGATATGAGCTTAAACATGTCTATCGCTATCGATTACCGTTTTCTTATTTATATTATACAATTGTTACTTTTTAAAATTCTGTTCATATCACTTACAAACCTACGTTAACAACGTACCATTTTGTTCCTCACATCAGTTGCTCAAATGATGGTGACCAACCTCAATACAAGCAGGACATCGACGTACGAATTCTGCCGCACCCTTTCAAACATCCCTGACGTGTTTTTAATCACATCACAGACGGCTACAACCCTGACAACTAATTCCATGCCCGTGTATACTGACTTCTTACAGCAAGTGATTTCAGGTATCAATCTTAATAGGAAATAATCATGTCGGGTGACCTCGCAGGATAAACAGTGCCTTCCCTTCCAATCCACCGACCAGGAAATGTATCATCCAGATGGTTGCGGACATTACACAGAAGTGAGGCGGTGCAGCCACTTCCTCTCATGGACAGCAAAGAGTGCGTCCAGCAACAACTCTGGCAAGAACAGCAAGTACACGAGTGCATGTAGGCGTTCAGAATGAGATATGGCCCAATGAGATGGTTTGTACTCTACAATGCTAACCCAGATATTTACAGCGAAATCGACTTAATCTGCCTTTGCAGACCTCAACTTCCCTACCTCAAAATGTTCGGGAGACACCCGCTGAATTTTGTACGCTTTTACTATATCACTAACAACACGGGTTCAACGAGTGCTGAGACAGACAGCACACTTGTTAGCAACACGTCTTATACAATTTTATATACATCTTGATTACACAACTTTTAACACTGTATCACTTCGGAATATGTATGATAAGAACTTTCTTGTGTTAAATATTATTAACGTACCTTGTTGACTAACTAACTAACTAACATATGAAAACAAAAACACACATAAAATTGCAACCTCATTCAAGAAATTGAACTACAACATCGCATACAGAACAAATAACACTCTACAAAAACATCTCAACACACAAACAAACAAATACAACCACACAGGCGTATACAAACTCAAATGTAACACCTGCAACAACTTCTACATAGGACAGACAGGCAGATCATTTCAAACACGTTACAAAGAACACATCACAGCCATAACAAAATTACAAAACACCTCCACATATGCAGAACACATCACAAATGCCAACCACACCTACAAAGACATCAACACAGACATGGAAATACTGCACATCCAATCAAAAAGCCAGAAACTCAAGACACTAGAACAATATGAAATATACAGACACACGAAAACACACCCCAACGACATTCTCAACACACAACTGAATTTCAAAACACATACACTCTTTGACTCTACACTACGAACGCACCCTCACAGGAAACAAGAGGCGCCAAGACCAACAACGATCAGTTCCGAAGATGACCGAAAATATGTCGAAACATGTTAACAAGGTACGTTAATAATACAGTATTTAACACAAGAAAGTTCTTATCATACAATTTTATAGGATGATTTTCGAGTAGATAAGGGGACATTGTGCCATAAGCACCCCACACTACTTGTTGTGCTCATCTGGGTTTCATTTAAATGCGCGTTCGACCCGCTTTTGTTTTACGAACTTTTTCTATAAGCAGAAAAAAAAACAGATGCAATCTAATCTGCTCATTACGTCACACGTCAACAGCGGGGATTCGAGTTTGGCGTGACGTATGAATCAATTGATTGAACAATTAAATTAAACCCTTTGCGTAGTTCATTTCTTGCTCCTAAATCAGACAGAGCAAGGCCAGTCTCCGCTTGCCGAGGATGAAGGAGCAAGCTGACTTGCAGGAACGAGCCGCCATCGTATGTAGCAACACCTCGCGATAATTCTTGCAATTAGCATTATCGGCCTCAGAGATGGAATGCACGGAACAAGCTACTGTATTTCCTTTCACAGCACATCTTCGTCTTAGGGCCGTATACATAAACGAGACTTTGGATGAAGACTTCCCAAAGTCGACTTTCGTAGTAAAGTTTAACTTTGTTAAAAGTCCTGTTCATAGACAATACTTCTGAGAATTTGACTTTGACTTCGGTAAGTCGAGATTTGACGATCTTGTTCTAATGTTGGCAATCACAATCATGGCCTTCTAAACGAATTAAATTAATGAACAGCTGAAGTAGAGTAGGCATTGCCACAATAAAAGCCATCTTTTGAGTCTCATGTCAGTGAAACAATTGAACATCGGCAGACATTAAGCGTTTGTTGCAGCATCATATAATTATTTCAATGTAAAAATAATAAAATTGTGAAGATGTGAAAGATAAGAAGATGCCACCAATGACATTATGAGAGACATGCTACTAGAACTGGTGAAGACGTATAAAGAATACAATTAAATATACAAAATCAATAGTAAACCATTCATCCTTATACCCATAGAGCAATATCGAAGTGAAATAAGACTATTATTAATGGAACAGGTAATCCTTTTTATTATTCTATTATTCATCAGTGCATATTGAATCGTAGATATTATTTAATACGGTCCATTTTTCAAATCTGTATCTTGATTTGAATTCATTATCTCTATCAAATTCAATAGAGTTTTGCACATGTCTAATAATACGCCGAGAAACTTGAGGAGCTTCAATAATTTCCTGGATGTTATCAATCTTCTCGGCAAATATAACAATTTCCCAAATATCAGCCATTTTCCTTATATCCGCGAACGAAAGTCAAAGTCTAGATTTTCGGCGACTTCGAAGTAAAGTCACGGTCGAAGTTTACTTTCGTCAAAGTGTCGACTATGAATAGGAAAATGGTGACTTTGTATTTTCCAAAGTCAACTTTGGTCCAAAGTGTCGTCTATGAATACAACCCTTAAAATAGAGTTCTCTGTAAAGTCTGATGGTCTGATACATTACGTCGCATTCACGAGATGGCATATCCTAGTCGACAGTGGCGTCAACTTTTGTAAAACATTTGGTGGGTACGAACATTTGACGTGTAAGTTAAAATAAATAAATCTCATAATTAATAATGATAACACGACAAATTATTGGGTGGGTTCGAGTCTCGTGGGCCCATGTAAGTTGGCGCCACTGCTACTCGATAACGCAAACTCCACTTACTGCATACAAATACTGTTCTCTTACTAGAACGATTCCTTCTTCACGTCTGAGGCAGGATAGCCCACCTGTTAACATCAGATTCACTAATGACATGCGGATCATGTCAGATTTGGACAATTGTCACTGTACAACAAATTTGAACTTTTTTTCTGCCATCTGAATAAAATTGCGATTTCAGTTGCCATGGATATGTACAAAGAGATAGATGTCCTGGAAATTTCTGCAGAGGTAAATACGTAGACCATTCAATGAAGCCAGATTTCTGAATTACTGAATGTAATTTGTGTGCAATGCAAAAAATTAAATTTGGATGATACTAAAATAATACTTCCGTAGTCCTTGTAAATGACAGCTGGAAAAAATCTACAAAGCGAAGTGTAATGGTAAAACGATAAGGCACTGAATTGTTACTGAACGTGTAAAACGCATTCTTCGTGGCAGGGAATTTTGTTCTACCTGCAGTATTGCAGCTTTCTCTTTCAGATTTTTTTCTGTTGTCAGAAATATAACTCGATTCTTCTAATACAAACGGTGAAGGTATGAATTACATTACACAATAATTGACGTTGTCCTATCGCAATGTGGAGACAGTTGACAGGGACCTCCTTGACCTCGATAAGTGAAATGTAAATAACAAGATGCTGTTTCCAAGCCCAGAAATAATTAAACGCCACTTGAGTACGAGACACGCCGTCGTGTTGGAACAGTTGCCGAACTGCCAAGGCGCTTACGTGATTATCTTCTAGAAAACGGAGTCAACCTGAAACAATCCTTCACATACAGAGTTGCCAGACATAACTATTAAGCAGTGGCGGTGCGTCAATAAGAGCACGTGAACACCTTGTTTCCATTAATGCACTAGTTTTATTATTTAATACCGTATTGGCGTAGTGGGGATGTATAATATCAGGATCGAGTATTTTAAATTTCCCGCATAATCTTGCATAAACTTCTTATGTAAACTTGGCAACATGCGTTCACGTACAAACCGTGCTCTTTTCAAGAAGGTTACAGAAATTTCACGCATGCGCGGGAGAAAATTGTCTTTCGCTGGCCGCTTATGACTCGTCAAGAGCACAAAGCGTTAAGTGAACAGTGAATCTATCCTACAGATGTCAGGTGCATCGATGCCTATTGTTTACGTGCTATATCTCGAGGAGGAAATTTAATAAGTCTGTATTCTAGCCTGCAGGTGTCAGCATCTCACTGTCGGAACGTTTACTTTATGTGGATGTGTGTACAGTGCTGTTACGAGAGTGTAGTTTGTGAATTACTATACTTCAGTGTCGGCATATAGCATAGTTTGGCTTTCAAAGACGTGCTGGCTGAATGTGATGGTGGTATGAATTTAAATATATGTATGGTGGTGTATATTATTTAAGAATAATATTTACTGGCATGTATTTATAGTAATCAATCTATGCGAATGGGATTACAGTACTGGTATAGGCTACAGTGAACCAGTGTGTTGTGAATCAAAACATATTACTGAACACACGCTTTTGTAAATTGTGTTATTATTATTAATATTATATGTTGTTTTGAATTTATATACGGTTTTTTCGACAGTGAAACATTGGAATCATGACATTTCATAGGCTAAAAACGTACGATTTCAAATTCTCTTCGATTTTGGAACACAAAATTGTGAACACACATAATATTTTATCACGAGCCGCCACTGCTATTAAGCAAGGTTTTGTGACGTATGATGGAACGCTGTATACGACATATCTCTATTCAGATAGATATGGTACAAACAATATTGAAATACAGTATAAGGAAAGACAATTTTTCCCGCTTGTCGGGAATGAACACAGGAATGCAGAAGTCGTGAAAAGAAAATCCAGAAGGGGGGAACTTTCCAGGTTTCTCATCCCCTTCAATTCGAACACTGCTTATCTAACTACTTTTTTTTTTACAACTGGCAACTGAACTGCATGCTTACACACTGTAAGCAAATAGTCCTCTCGTCTCACATCCAGGACAGATAAAGCGACGTCAAGTGAGTCTGCAGAATTATTGCGAAGGACAGAAACAGAAGACGAAGACGTAACGCTGAGCTACAGATAGCACGCGTGGTGATTCGGCAGAATTTGCACAGCACACCCTATACCCAGTACAGAAATTCCGTTCAGTGAATCAGTAAAGAATTTAGGTATTTACATGGATAAAAGTTTAAATTGGAACATTCAAGTTGCAGAAACCTGCAAAAAAGTATTCTCATTAGTCCACTCGTTTAGGCGATTGAAGAATTTTCTACCCTTTTCCATGAAAAAAAAAAAAATGTTAGTGCAAACACTCGTGATGCCCCACTTCGATTACTGTGATATTCTGCTTACTGACCTAAGCGTTACTTCGGCGCAGAGACTGCAACGTGTTCATAATATGTGCGTCCGTTTCGCCTGCAATATTCGCCGGGCTGATCACGTAACACCATCCCTCGAAATGTTGTCCTGGCTCCGTCTAGAAGATCGTAGGAAAATCCACTGTTTTTCCCTTCTCTTTCACATATTGCATTTCTCCACTCCTGTCAATCTTGCGTCTCGTTTTCAAAATTTATGCACCCATCATAACCTAGACACACGATCACAACACTCCTCAATATTATCCATTCCCTCCCACCGAACATCCTCATATTCATCTTCTTTCACTGTGGCTGTTCCTCGGCTTTGGAATTCCCTACCGAGTAATGTCAGGGACTGTCAGGCATCAAACCAATTTAAGAATAGACTAACGAAATATTTTTCTAACAATTCTTGTTAACAATAATAGCTCTTTCAGGTTTCTCAATGTTTAATGGTTATATATATATCACAGAATAAATATTTAAATTATCTCATCATCATTATTATTATTATTATTATTATTATTATTATCATCATCACTATTTCTTACCAATGTTTATTATTGTCACACTAACATTACTTATCCAACTTTCATTATTTACTTTCATGTTGTTTTATGGTCTAGATATTAATTAATGTAATAACTGTGTAAGCAATTGTATTCAATTAGAATTAGAGTCTGGCTGGGCGGAAGAGAAGGCCTACTGGCCTTAGCTCTGCCAGATTAAATAAATTATCATTATTATTATTATTATTATTATTATTACACTGCGACAATGATTGTAGCCTATGTACAGTCGGTGCAAGCGATTTAGCCGGGCATGTCCTGCTTTTCTGCGTCCGGTCAGGCATTGTAGAAAATCAGAAATTTTCCTGCTTTTCTCTCTATGGACAAACGAGAGAAACCGTCTATGTCTGAAGTCCATTAGAGAAATGAAGTTTGTAAAATTTAATCAAGATATCTTGTGTGAATTTCACGAGTAGGCCTACTTACTACAGAGTGACAAACAAATTTCTTTGTCCAAACAGATAAATTATTATTGACTATAATGACAGTTACAAATTTCTATGAAGCTTATTTTGAAACAATGTTGCACTAAACGAGAACTTGACAAGCACAATGAAATTTATTTACTTTCCTATGTTAACACACAAATAACGCGCACTAACGGCTGATATCGTGACATCTGACGGCAATATCACGAACCTGCAGCTCTGTACCTCGTAGACATACTGTGCTGCAAGGGCGTCATTTCAGTTTTTGCTCGGGGAGGGAGGGTGATTTTTTAGTGAACACTTTGCATACCGTAAAGTGGGGTAAACTTGACCGCTAAAAATATTTAAACCATCAGAAGCACTGATCATGCTTTTAAAGTTCATTATTTTTTATAAATTTATTAACTATTTTTTTTATTATTTAAGTCACAAATAGAACTGATATCATACAGTTCATTTTTTCTTTTTTAATTTTGTGATCAAATTTACCCCACTTTACAGTGTATTGACAGTTTCCACACACAGGCCTAGTTTTTAACGTCTTATCCCATTAATATATATTTTTTTTCTACGTATAATCCCATCGCTCTAATTTCCGGCAGCCAATCACGTTGCAGGTCGGCTACATTTAAACGTGTGCGTCTTGTGATTCGCTGATGAAGATGTTAAGCATTTCCTAAGGCTGGATAAATACTTAATATAATCGCCCGCCATTTTGGCTCTTTCGTTGGCGTTCGCAGAAAGCACACGAGGACGTTATTTGCCGCTCAATTATTTGCTGAATTACAGTGCGTTTGATTTATTATCATAGGAGCTACGACATGATAATATTTAACGGTGTGGCAAATAGATCCCTCGTCTGGTAGCTCGGCAACGAAAGAACAAAAATGGCGAATGATACTACCTACCTAGTCTTTATAGAGCCTTCACTTCCTAAGACGTAAGCAAAGGGGAGGAGTCACGCCGGGAATAACAGCGTCGCGACTATAATTACAAGTCCACACCTGTGGAGTAACGGTCAGCGCGTCTGGCTGCGAAACCAGGTGGCCCGGGTTCGAATCCCGGTCGGGACAAGTTACCTGGTTGAGGTTTTTTCCGGGGTTTTCCCTCAACCCAATACGAGCAAATGCTGGGTAACTTTTGGTGCTGGATCCCGGACTCATTTCACCGGCATTATCACCTTCATATCATTCAGACGCTAAATAACCTAGATGTTGATAAAGCGTCGTAAAATAACCCAATATAATGACTATAATTAAAAGCATATGGCGAAGAAATTAACACAAACGTTATTGACAAAGAAATTTCAATCTAAATTAAAAAAAAAATACTTTTATTTATAACAGGTAATAACCACCAATGCACCAACGCCTTGGTTTCGATTCCCGCTTAGGCTGATTACCTGATTGGGTTATTTCCGAAGTTTTCCCCAACCGCACGGCAAGTGTTAGGCGAATCCTCAGCTTCATATCGCCAAATACCATCTCACTATCATCAATTCCATCGACGTTAAATAACATAGCAGGTGATACATCGTCGTTAAATAACCAAACAGAATAATAATGGGGCATGGGAGAATAGAGAAGAATGGAGGAAGGGTAGATAATTCTGAAAATGGGCACAGGAGGATGTAAAACCCGATGATAAATAAATAAAAGCAGTAAGAGTAAACTGAAACTTCGAAATGTTCCCACATGTCGGACTTGCGTTGCGTGGAAGATGGAATTACAATAAAAAACTCACCACAGCAATACTTGGACGACGCGTGTAAGTACTGCAAAGCGGTAGGTTGCAGACACAGGCAAAATGTCGATCAGGCTTGCCCATGACTGTTTACGTCCGTGAGCGGGCTTACGCTTCGTATCGTTCGCCCGCCTGCAACCTTCCCTCTCAAGCAGGCAGGCAGTGTGGTTGCACGTGACTCCCAAACAGTCCTAAGAGTGACCCGAAAGGACTGTTGGGTTCCGCCGACCTGCGCCAGACTGTGCTGCTTTCAGATGCATGATGAATATGAACCAAGTCATTCAAACCTGACAAGAAGCCTACAGATATAGACAAACTACTGAAAACTTAATTTGTTGTCTTCTGAAACGTACCGTTAAGAAAGATAAAGAAAACTATTTCTCGTCAACATAATATCCATTAAAGGCCAACAGTTATTATAAATTACTTGCACTTTCTTTTTCATCGCAGTAATATAAATTTAATGCAAACCATTCAAACTTTCAGCTTCATAAATAAAAAGAAATCTGTCCCTCAGAAGTTAAATAGCAAATCAATATTCTGAAGAACGAAAAACTTTTATACATTTTACAGGTATTCACAAGGCTTTTAATTGTTGATAAGGAAAAAGTTAAAATGAAATACTTTTCTATAATCTCTCTCCTCTCCTCTCCTCTCCTCTCCTCTCCTCTCCTCTCCTCTCCTCTCCTCTCCTCTCCTCTCCTCTCCTCTCCCCACCTCTCCTCTTCTCAAGTTACAAAATGTTACTATTTTGTTGAGTCAGATACACTTTGCAGGACTATGAAATGTATAATACTGTCTTATTATTTTATTAATTCTGTAGCGTAATAAATCGTAAAACTGTGTTTCTTTAATCAAGAATTGAGGGGTTTGCCTAAAAAAGGGTGTATACGTCAATATGGCGAATTGAGATACATGCAATCTAAGATTTTAAAACGCACCTGAATAAAATGTTATACACGCACGCAGCCCTGTCCTGCAGGTATGTACAGTACAATCAAAACAAAATTTCGCTACTATAATTATTCACTACATTTTAAACCGTTTTCCCGAAGAAGGGCTTAGAGGTGTATCCGCCTTTCTTCCGGCAAAGCCCTCAATTATCTGCCGTGTTGGACCATAAGATAAAGATCTTTTGAAGTGACTAAATAGCCAACGAACTTAGGTTTCAAACTAGTACTGTTTCATCTTAAAATGGGTTCAATCTTAGAAGTTAACTTGCTTTGTAGCGTCACTGGAACCCAAGCCTGACGGCAAGCAGGTACGGGCGTGAGTCTTGTCTGATTTGCCGGTCTCTAGTAGGTTGGTCGCCGCACAATAACGCGTGTTTACAGTACATTATTATTCTCTCACCCGACAATTTTGTTATTTTCTCCAGATTCAGTTTGCAAGTGAAGTGGAAGATGCTGAAATCCATTCAGCAAGAAAAGTCCAGGTCGAGTGCCGCGTGCCACGTCAGCCTCGGAACTTGCGGCGCCCGAGCCAGGTTCTCTCGCCCCATTTGATCTCCTGACGCTGTTAATTTATGTGATGGACTAACGACGAAGAAATATATTTTCCAGTATACAACAATGACACTGGGGGCATCTGACTACGTTAAACAGAGACAAACCAACACTATTCATAAATATGACACAACCGTAAAATTGCACGGGTAATGAATTACAGAAAATAATAAAGCGAAAAGGAATATCTACAGCAGGTCCAACTGTCCATTGTGAACGGAGAGTGCAGCAGGCTAGATCAAGAGGAGGCAAAGTACAAGCATATGTATGAACCTGTCCACTCTATCTAACTGTACAACCATTGAGTTAATATTTGGAGCTAGAGGTTCGGTTTCAAAATTTACTTAAATCCTTAAAATATGCAAACTTCTGAAACTGACCAAGTTCTACTTAAATTAAGAATCCATTGCATATTTTACAATATAATTTACATTTTAATAGTTAATTTCTGTGTACCGATTAGGTAATACGTTGTATTTTGTTAAAATATTTTCATAGTTTATTCCGCAGTGTAAATGCTATGTAAAATTCACTATTTTATAAGTTTTGTTTTTTATTTCTAAAATTATCTCTTTTTTCTAGGCCCCGAGATCATTCTCTATTTGAAGGCAGGTTATTTATTAATTTATTATTTAAGAATTAGTTGTTAAATGGGAATATAGCGCCATCTTTCCTAGAGGATACTATGGACTGTGCGATCTTCGTAATGGTAACTGACGATGTAGAAGTATTATTTATTTTCTAAAAAAAAAATACTTCATCTCGTATGAGAAAAACAAACAAATTAACAGAACGTCAGTTCCCGAGTTACCAATCAATAACGTTAAAACATTCTCTATATTTGTGAGAAAAACCACGTATATGAATGGATCTAATTGGATCTAATACCACGTATATGAATGGATCTAATACCACGTATATGAATGGATCTAATACCACGTATATGAATGGATCTAATACCACGTATATGAATGGATCTAATACCACGTATATGAATGGATCTAATTGGTTCTAATACCACGTATATGAATGGATCTAATACCACGTATATGAATGGATCTAATACCACGTATATGAATGGATCTAATTGGATCTAATACCACGTATATGAATGGATCTAATACCACGTATATGAATGGATCTAATACCACGTATATGGATGGATCTAATACCACGTATATGAATGGATCTAATACCACGTATATGAATGGATCTAATACCACGTATATGAATGGACCTAATACCACGTATATGATGGATCTAATTGGATCTAATACCACGTATATGAATGGATCTAATTGGATCTAATACCACGTATATGAATGGATCTAATTGGATCTAATACCACGTATATGAATGGATCTAAGTGGATCTAATACCACGTATATGAATGGATCTAATTGGATCTAATACCACGTATATGAATGGATCTAATAGCACGTATGTGAATAGATCTAACACAGTGGAACTCCACAATAGACACAGCAATGGTTCGTGTGCGAGACGAGGTACGAACGCTGTCTTTGTACGGAGTACTGCGGACGTTGGTAAACATAAGGGCTGTACAATGTTTTTATGGCGTGCGGACCGAAACATAAATAATTAACGTATATAATTTTAAATAATATATTGTAGTATATACAAAATATATAACAAAACAAATACGTGATTAAGTATAATATATACGTGATACATCTGAAACATAAAACAAACTTCTAGAGGAAAAACTGTCTAAATATATCTACATAGGGGGCTTTCATTTCAAAACTTTCCACTCTAAATAACTAGTTAATTAATTGAATTCAATTTAAACCAAAAAACCACGTGAATTTAGATATCAAGGGGGAAGTCTTAAACAAGGCTTAATTGCATTTTAGATTTCACCTCCCACCCCTAGCCACTCCCACTTCGAAATTTCAAATGGCACCCCTATATTTTTATACTGGAATATGAAAGAGCATTCAATTGTGTATACACCACATTCATTTGTTTTCGCATCTTTTCTTTTCTATCGTCGCCTGGCAACCTGGATTGTTGTTATTGTTGATTAGAGTCGAAGAGAATAAAGCTACAAAAACTTATTGAGCATTTCTTGTAATAGTTGTGTTTGTGTATTAAATTATTTTAAAATGGTGTATACCCTTCAAGAGAGAACATAAATCATCCTTATTGCTTAAATTTAGGAAATACACCAAATAAGCTGTGTTTTCATCCTACAATCAACTGATAATAACAAAGCTTCTTGTAATCACTACAGAATTCCTCGTATTTAGATGAATTTTGTTTTAGCCCATGCACTGTTCTGATCGAAATGTCAAATTCTTGAGGGATGGCTCTGATTGATTCACCTCTTTTAAACCGTTCCAATAGTTGTAACTTCTGCTTCAACATAAGCACACATTTCTGTTCCCTGCCTTGCTGCCAACGTGTACCAGTATCTCTGCACACTGCTGCACTGGTTCAACTGGTTAGCCCAGTGCAGCGCGGGACAGGATGCGTTGACTTACCTTGCATCGTGAAGTGTATACGAGAGTGAGCGTCTATTTGTGGAGTTCCACTGTACCACGTCTATGAATGGATCTAACCTCGTTGTTCAATACTATTAGGATTAGAGTTCAAGTCCAATTCGGAGGTATCTTTCATGAAGATAACGAATTTTGCATTATGTTCTCTTTTTTTTTTTTCGTCTATGATTACACTTATGTCATAAAATAACTTACGTAGCAGATAGCTGTGTAGGTATTTACTCTTGATTTACATAAAGGGTTTTGTTTCTTGTACAGTTACTGGCATTCAACAACGTAGATCATGCGCCTGCGAGTAAACATTCTGTGTAGCGCAGGACATTCAACGCTAGCACCCTGAACGTTACCACTCACGGACGAAAAGAAGCACAGCTAAAGACTTCAACTATTAATCTGTGGTACTTCTGATTGTTAAAAAGTAATATTTAGTGTCAGTATTGCAAAGATTTCTCATTTTAATATCCTTCCCCACACCCCCAATTACTTAACCATAATAAGAACGGAAAAAAAGTTCAGGGCAGAAGAAGATATCAGATGATAAACAAAATTAAGATAATGGATCGTATGCGGAGACAAAGAGGAAGGCGGAAAATAGGGAAGATTGGAGATGCTGGGTTTGCAGCGAAAGACCTGCCTTTCGGCAGAAAACAATGAATGAATGAATGAATGAATGAATTTAGAGAATACTGTAAGTTTCACGCAACTTCATTAGAATTACGATTTTAAATGAACACAACATTTACTGTATCTTCAGGGTTCAACCTACTGTATGTGTGCTTGTCTTCCATACGGGCTATTCCATATGAAATCGATCAGTAAAAAAACTTCGCATTTTGATACCCTAATTTTTTCCCTATTTATGCAAGGTGCTGAGGACAGTGCATTTTCAAAAATATACTATCGAAAGTCAAACGGTTTTCGTATTGTTGAGCGACAGATTTAGCGTATTTTATAAAAACAAGCCTCTTTAAGCGCTCAGAACTCTGGAACCATTTACTGCAGAACATTGAACGGGAGCTCATTTTGAAGTGACATTTGGTAGGTTATGATAAGAAGTAATCCTTATTTTTATTGTATACAGAGAGACGGATAATCTGATTTTACTTACTTTTAGGCTTTTTGCCCATTTGTAAAAATGTAAAAAATATATTGAGAAAAGACCTTGCATTATTAAGAGGGATTCGGCATTGTTTGCTTAGTGTCACGGCAATAAGTTTCGAGGGTATTAAATAAATTATTTTCATACGCCTGGACTTGAACGGCGCAGTACCGCTCGCACTGGCCGAGAGCTGAAGATAAGCGAGCGTTGGGCGTCGTTTTACTCCTGTGTTTATGAAAACTTGTGTTAAAGCTAGCACAGCTATGCGCTACTAGACGAAACATCACGTGTTTGTCTCTTGGCCTTGCTTGTCTCGGCTAGCTCCCGCCTCACAGTCAGCTGGTTAGTTCACGCGCGTACTATTTATTTTCTTTATTTGATATTTTCAATACTTTCTTATCAACGGTGTACCAGTAAAAAATATGCGTTTATTTGTACTTTCAATACGGAATCTAACCATATATTTTAAAAATATTTTTTCGTGGGCAAAGGCGTCTTAATGATGAAAAATCTAAATTTCTCCATTTCCATAAAAAGTAAGAAAAACTGTTTACATGTCAATATAAACTTTTAACTTTTCAGCATCAAAATAAACCACGATTTTGATCATTGGCTGAAAGGGTTTCGGAGTCACAACACTTTAAAGTTGCTAATTTTATGAAAATACGATAAATTAAAATATTTTAAATTTAAACCCTATGAAGTTCTGATGCCTCAAACTTTGCACAAAGCATTGTATCATAGTTGTCTACGGACAGAAAAAGTTTCATTGTATTTAAAAATTGCAAGGTCAATTTTCTCTATATTTCGGTCGATTTGAGATGGAATAGCCCATACGTTTTATTTTATACTCTATCCAGGATGTGTACGGAGTAGACGTAAACAGCCAATTTCAATGTCATTATAACTTGTCTTGTCATTGGTTAATTGCATCAGCTTCGGACAATCACCCATACAATCGTGGTGGTGGTGGTGGTGAACGTTTAATTTCATTATTATGAATTTGTTTATTTGTATCACTGCTAATGGTTTCATCCAATTAAGCTACGTCTGTGCTCGTAGTGTTTGTTCAGTTCTCACTGTGAAGGTATCCAGTCTAAATCAGTGATTCTCAAACTTTCTTAATGTTGAGGGCCCGCTTTTCCTCACATCAGTGCGGCTCCCTGGCCTAAGATGCGGAGTAGAATATATGTATGTATGTATGTATTTATTCACACTGCACTGGGTATATACCCGGTGGCAGTGGTAACTAATTACACTCAATAATGACAATAATAAACTTATTAATTAAAATACAATTAATAATAATACTAATAATTAATACTAACAATAATTAATAATAATTAATAATAATAACAACAACAGGGAATATACTAAATTAAATGAAACGATCACTTAAAATAACATTTGAAATAAATCTAATTTGTATCTTAAAACTAAGATCGAACTAAAACCCACGAGTATGATATGTTCATATCTGCACAAGTACCTTTCAAATTACACTCATTTCGCTGTCAACTCACTCACTGCAATGAACTACGACACATTTCACTGATTCTATCCTGATTTCACTAACACTTCAAAAACATTTCACTGTTCAAATACTTTGCACTGCCACTATAAACTATAAAGCTTCACTGACAGGAACACGTTTCACTTACACAGCACACTTCACTGACACGACATACTTCTTCACTGACACAACACACTTCACTGACACAACATAATTCTTCACTGATACAACACTTCAATAACAACATATCATTTACAACCTTTAAATACTGTGTATAATTACCGTCTAGTAGTAAGGTCCTTAAGCCTATTTTTAAATACATTTTTGGTTGTTGGTAAAGCCTTTAGTAAGTCTGCAGGTAAAGCATTCCAGTCCCTGATAGTACGATTGAGAAAAGAAAACTTTCCAATGTCCGTCCTCTGCCTTCTTTCCCTCAATTT
The DNA here is from genome assembly GCF_040183065.1 of Periplaneta americana. Lineage (NCBI taxonomy): Eukaryota > Metazoa > Arthropoda > Insecta > Blattodea > Blattidae > Periplaneta > Periplaneta americana. The sequence continues at coordinate 179,426,586 of NC_091128.1, forward strand.
ATATGAGTGGTCGTTCCTTGAAGAGTAATTTGGCGGCTGCAACCTATTTTTTATTTCTCTCCAGGCAGGCTCACCTCTGTATGTTTTGAACATAGTAATGTGAAATTTGGTATCAATTTGAATAGGAAACAATCCAATTATTATGTCTTTATGGAACGAAAAATTGTCGAATATTTACATTTTCACAGAACTTAAAAAGTAGATGATGATGATAATAATAATAATAATAATAATAATTATTATTATTATTATTTATTTATTATTAATATTTGTGTGCTGAACAACAGCCAAAGGCCAATTATAGTTCAGCACAATGCACAAACAGAAGATACAAAGGTGCAAAATAAATAAATAATATCTTAAATAAACAAAAACATATATAAATAAAATTGAGAACAAAAACAGTAAATACTAATAATCAAAACGAAACTAAACCTTAAAAGGATCTAAATTGTGCCCATGCAAATTGGCATATTTTATGCATCTACAGACTGGAGAAAGTGATTTTGAATTTCAGTTATAAAAATTTTTTTGAAATCTTAAACCTTTCGTAAGAATACGAAGGCTGATATTGTTTATGATAGACTCACAATCAATATCACCCTTGATAACTTTGCAAAAAAATTGATAATCAAGATTTTGACGTCTAGAATAAAGGCTACAACAGTTAAAATATTTACAGGTAATCTCATAGTTAAAGTCAGAGGAATTGGGTATAAATCGAAAAGCACATAAGGAAATAAATTTTCTTTGAATATTTTCCAATTTAACCGAATCGGTTGAAGTAATGGAATTCCAGGCTACAGATGCATATTCAAGTTTAGATCGAACCAAAGTAAAGTATAGAATTAATAGAGACTCTGGAGTAGAAAAACAATAAGTTATAGACCTTATTAAACCAAGCATTCTTATTGAATGATTATAAATATATTGAACATGATCGTGAAAGTATAATTTAGAGTCGAGTAATACACCAAGATCTTTAATAGAATTTTTCCTAATAATATTAGAGAATAATTAAATTTTTATTATTATTATTATTATTATTATTATTATTATTATTATTATTATATCCAGACGTTTGAGATGGGCAGCGCATGTAGCACATATGGGCGAATCCAGAAATTCATATAGTGTGTTAGTTGGGAGGCCGGAGGGAAAAAGACCTTTAGGGAGGCCGAGACGTAGATAGGAAGATAATATTAAAATGGATTTAAGGGAGGTGGGATATGATGATAGAGAATGGATTAATCTTGCTCAGGATAGGGACCAATGGCGGGCTTATGTGAGGGCGGCAATGAACCTCCGGGTTCCTTAAAAGCCAGTAAGTAAGTATTAGTATTATTATTATTATTATTATTTTGTTCTCGCCTACCCCCACAAACCACTCTGATCATCGCCAGAGGGCCACGGCTCCCCTGTTGAAAATCACTGGTGTAAATCGTAATATAGGCCTACAGTCATATTGCACGTAACTTACCGCAAGAGATTTCAGCGTCGACGTGTCTATTGCATTAAATAAAGTCATTAAATTTATGAGCAAGTTACAGAACGAATCATACATATTTTCCAATGCATGATAATAAATCGTCGTACAAATAACAATGGAGTCGATTATATATGATAAAATATTACCGATAAGTTCGCGGACACGCCGTTTCCACACGGCCAGGCCGCTGTCGCAATGAAGCGGTGCGCGCGGCTGAGATGTGAGGCAGCTTCGACGTCCACTGCGCGCCCTCAGGCAGGACTACCCCATCCGAGGCGATGTAGTCAAATCGGGTTATCTTGGAAGCAGTTCTTTCACTGTCCATTTTTAAGTCGGTTATTTAACGACGCTATATCAACTACTACAGAACATTCGGGTCGACCTGGTTGGCGAGTTGGTATAGCGCTAGCCTTCTATGTCCAAGGTTGCGGGTTCGATCCCGGGCCAGGTCGATGGCATTTAAGTGTGCTTAAATGCGACAGGCTCATGTCAGTAGATTTACTGACATGTAAAAGAACTCCTGCGGGACAAAATTCCGGCACATCCGGCGACGCTGATATAATCTCTGCAGTTGCGAGCGTCGTTAAATAAAACATAACATTAAAAAACATTCGGAGTTTAGAAAATACCATCGGGTGTACAGGCGTCTTCTTAGCGGACATCCTCCTTATTTGTAATATAATGGAAATGAGTTATGTGCGTATTTCCTAACGTAGATAAAATAGCGTAAGTAAATATATTCCTTTCATTCGGTTACTGGAAATACAAAAACTAATATATGAGTAGCTTAATATCAAAGGCGGACATCTGACCTTCAGATGAAATTTAGATAATGTGGATTCTTATACATTTTTTTACGCTTTTTTTCAGTTATGATGAAACTATATACATCTCTAACACTACATTTATAAAAATAAATTGTTTTAAAATACTACAAAGAACACTGTGAAACAAAAAGTGCCTCTAGATCAAAACTATGGAGACGACAGATGTCCGTCTTTGATATTAAACTAGCAATATGAAGCGTTTATATTTGAAGCAATACTCAGTTACTATATTTAGATTTACATCTGTTGTTTTAGGGCCTATACGCGTTAGAAAATACGTAAATAACTTATTTCTAACAATTTCTGATATGAAATGCTTTTTGGCGAGCTGAGGTCGAGTATTCATCATAGATTGCCTGACATTCGCCTTGCAGCATGCGAAAACCTCGGAAAAAACAGATAATCAGCCCAAGCGGGAATCGAAACCGCGTCCAAGCGCAGCTGCAGAACAACACTGCTTGGCAGGGCGCTCATAATTCCCGCAGTAGCTATTATTAGCAGAGCCTCAAAATGTCAGATTTCTTAACTTCTTTGGTTTACTTTCTCACAAGAGTCTGCAAAAAAAAAAACCGATTTCGAGATTTTCGCGGAAATAGGTTCTCAGCATCACTTGTACCGAAAATTTTATTTTTGAGCATGCAGTCTGTCCGTATGGCCTACAGCAATTCCTCCTAAATTATTGGACGAATTTTGTTTACATTCAATACCTAGGGCTAATCTAAGATAATTTATCTGAAAATGGCGGGTCCATAGGTGCTTGTCCACGCGTCCTCCGGAAGAAAAAAAAATACTTTCGTAAAAATTAAAATAACACAATATGGTTCAGATGATTTATCTTTTAATTTTAGTTCTTCCATGAAATTATGAAATAAATTGAATGAGTGGTCCATTATGTTCCCAGATCTTTATAGTTCGGAGAAATTAATTACTATAAATAGGCCTACTACAATTTCTACAGGGACATCATTTTATTTTTACTAACATTTTTAATATTAACCTGGCTATATCTTTGAATTAAAGGTCTAGAACCGGAAACATCGCTTGCTCCCCTTTCCAAGAGTGGAGTTCCATGATACTGACGTAAAATACAAATAACTTTACTAGGTATAGGAGGGAAGAAAAGTAGTTCATCCATTTATGTAAACTAGGAAATATCGCAATTTTTAGTGTGATAATTTTCATTAGGTTTTTGTTTAACCAAAATACAGTAGCCCTACTGTATTAACACTTAGTGTTTTTACTCACGAATTGAGCTGTCCATGTGGACGTATTAATTATGCAGTGTATATTGTACTCTTACAGCACATTAGCGTACAATATAGAGAATGAAGTTAAATTGAAAAATAATCATAATATGGATATTTAAACACACTTTTAAAATAGTGGCCGTTCATTTCGATACAGGCTTCAGTTCTTTATGCATATTATTGCACTATAGACTATTGTACCTAATTCCAATTACCAGTTTCGTCCTTCGTACTAGTAACTCATGTTGAAATAATTCTGTACCTACTCTATAAAAGAGTACTTTACGTACTGTAAATGTAATCTTCACTTCTGCCCGATCCGAAAAGATAAAATTACTCAGAAATGCTATCTACTGTCCGTCCAAGTGGTTATGTCGCAGGGTCGTAGAAAGGGGGGGGGGATCACGTGACAGTTAATTACTTAACGAGGCCCTTTCATTTAAGTTATTTTAAACAGTTGTATAATATTACGTAGACGTCCAATTCCTAACAGAAATTAATGTTTTTAGAAAAGAGCTAAGACAGCCCAGCTACTAGACTTTACAGAGGGGCGAACAGAAGCAGGTGGGGCAAATCGGGATGCGACGTAGGCAAACGGACGACAGTACCTGTGCGAAAATATTATTCAATATTGAAAGCTCTTTCGTCACTGGAAAACGCGAACATATTTCTGGAATGTACTATACTCGCTAACTCAGTACTGCATACGCGGCCTCGGTTCTGTGTGGAGAACGATTGTAAGTTTACTAGTAGAGGGGGTGGGAGTGAAGTACATTCGAAAACTGAGGTACAATAAAAATTGAAGTAAAAATAAAATGATGTCCCTGTACTTTTCGTTGCAAATATCTAAAGTCCAAAAATTGCCTCCAGGTTCACCCTGTAACATGTTATTAAACTGGAATACTATCAGTACTAGATTGTCGTGAACACAGTTTTGTTACGCGTGGCTGATCCAAAGCCAAGTCTACGTCTATATTTTTAACATTCATGCCCCTTTAAATTGTTGATTTTAGTAAACTGAAAATAATATAGAAATGATTATAATACACATAAACACGTTGCAGAAAAGACAGAACATTATGAGGAAGTATAAAGGTAATTTTATTATGCATGATGCATCGATCAGGCCTCGGAAATACGTTCCTGTTGATGTTGTTGGTCGATACGTCGTACCGGCGGTAAGCTTACCTAAAACCTAGCCTAACTGAACCTGCATGATGTAATAAATATGCGGCTTGTTGGCTATGTAAATATTTATGAATAAATTAAGGGGTCCCAAACAATGACTGCAAGGAGGGACTGAATTTTCTGATAATTAGATGTTGAAAAATAGCCTTGGTGTGTTCGTATTAGCTTACTCTGAAGATGCACAGTATTTATCATTGAGGCTTTAAAAATATATCTGTAACATTGAACGAAACAAAGTTTCAGTTTTTTATTTTCATAAGAAATTCGTAAACGTTCATTTCTATAGGTCTATTCCGAATTAGGAATTGGTTGGGTCACTGGCTGAGAAGAAACTGCCTATTAAAGGATGCACTCATTGATGCATTGGAAGGAATGGTGAACGGGACAAGAGTTCGGGGCAGAAGAAGATATCAGATGATAGACGACATTAAGATATATGGATCATATGCAGAGACTAAGAGGAAGGCAGAAAATAAGAAAGATTGGAGAATGCTGGGTTTGCAGTGAAAGACCTGTCCATGGACAGAACACGTATGTATGTATTCCGAATTTTCAAATTCAGCTCCGGAAGTAACGAATAGCTACAGTCAATTGTTTAAATTGCACAACGACTTATCTCGAGAGATTCACAGCTCGAGATTGCATTGTTGCTAACGAATTTTAAATACTTGTCTAAGAACAATCCTAACGATGTATATCGATTTTGTCAGTTAAGCCTACTTTATGCCGCATTTCACAAAAGAAGGAAAGAAAAAAAAATACATAATTTTTCCATTTAACTTCACAAGTAATAGTTGATGAAATTAGTATTATACGCTTAAAATAAATTTAAAATTATATTTTAAACCCACTCTAATAACTACATTATATGAAATAAATAATTATTTTAATTTAAACCAATTACGCCAACGCAATTCGTTTTAAAATACAACATGATAATAAAAATCGCACATTTTAAGAAGCATTTCTATATTATTCAATTAATTTCTAAAACAGAAATATGATAAACTGTATTATGCAACAACAACCGCTTTTACCTTGAAAATAACTTATCACTTCAGTTTGCACATAACCTCTTTCATATATTAATATGCAACAATATTCATCGCAGAAAATGATGTCATGGCGTTAAGTAATACATTGTTGTTACTTACCTATGTATGTAACAGGGGCACTTCAGTTGATAACCAACCACACGAGGAGCTTGATCTTGGAAGGCTGCTGACTGGCAGCTCTGTAACCCGACCTACCAGCCGGAAGCGAAAAACCAAACTGACTGAGCGCATGCGTTTGAAACTTCGACAGCCGGCAGTAGCATGAACTATGAAGTTATTGACCGCTTTCCTTTAGAATAGAGCAACATCGCACACGCACAAAAGTACAGTATTTCTAACCTTGCATTTCACGCATATTTTATTAAATCAGCAATATACTAACGGAAACAGGAGTAAAACACCAACTGCGAAAATGAAGTTCACTAAATTGTGAATATGAACGATGACAGTTTTCAATTATGCGTATTAGCATAACAATTACTATGGGAAATGCATTATTTCCTTAATTAAGTTCAATGCCAAGACATTTAAGGTTAATGGGTAGGGTAATAAGGTCAAGGCTAGAGCTTTGTAGACATTTACCTCAATTTCCACTTGATATGAAACGGTACCAGTACCGGTAGTTACGTGAATAAGGCAGCGCTATATAACCTAGCATAATGCGACAATACACGTCATAATTTTTGCATGCATACTTCCAACACTTCATTTAAATACTGTGCCTTAGAGGTATCGTATTCATTTAAATTCTGCCTTTAGAGGTATTGTATAAGTCCATTTTATCAACTTTAGGGGGGGGGGGAATTCACAATCATGTTTCTTTCATCCCTGGTGAAGTTACAAATCTATTCCTTTCATTTTTGTTGTAGTGGAACCATAGTACACCTTGAAAAGTATAAGATTCACAATCCTAAGTAAACAGAGTTATGCGGGACTTATCTAGTATAACCTCATCTTTTGGAGAAAAAAAAAATCACTAAATCCCGAATCAGTTGTTCCAGGACTTAATAGAGATAGATCTCACCCTAAGGAATTCAGTAATCTAAAAATCGCAAAATTTGGACTTAACATACCTTACCTCTGAGGTACAGAATTGTGTATATAAATTTTTTAATTTTCTCTTGAAAAATAAATACATAATTTATTATTATATCACCAAAAATACTGGGTAAATGACAAGGTACCCCTCACTAAGTTGTCTCTAACCCTGTTACAAATCATAATACACTCATTTTCCATTTGAGGCGTCTAATATCAAAACTGGCCAAGTCACTGAAGGCAAATTTTTCAGTATTAATCAAAAACCTCCAGAGCCGAACCGGTGATATTTAGAAAAGCTGTTTCTTCATTGTTACATAGTTAACTGTTGTAGATTTAGTTTTCCTTCGTATTTAAAATCTATTTCGAAGTGTATATACGTCTATTTTTTAATTTTGACTTGGCCGGTTTTGTTGCAACTTTGTACAATTTTACCATTTTTTTATTTATAAATTTTCTGAAAAAGGAAAAATCAGCCACTGGCATAGCTCAGTCGGCAGAGGCACATGCCTACTGATCTGGAGATGCGCTCGGGCATGGGTTCGATTTCCGCTTGGGCTCATTACCTGTTTGGGTTTTTCCGAAGTCCCCCCCCCCCACAATAAATCGAATGTCAGGTAATCTACGGCAAATCCTCTGTATCATCTCGCCATCACCAATTCTATCGACAAGACAAGTAGGTCTGTAGTTCAATTTTCCTGCAAAATATCTGAAAATTAAATCTTTGCATCTGAGGAAAATCACGGAGAGAAAGCATGTAAGATGTCTGCGCCAGTCGGCAACTTTTGGTGATTGCAATGAAAGATTCTTCGTACATAATAAATGCAAAACTCTGCAAGTCCTGCTGTTAACAATGCAAAACTTCAGAATTTTTATTGCCAACATTGCAAAAATGAAATATAGGAATTTCAAGAATAGGCAAATATGTTGTCTACTGATTTGGTAACATTGTTGCATAATCCAGCAACATAGAATTCAAAACAAAAACATCGCAGCAAAACGACACTAAGTCACTCCTCGACTTGGCCAGTTTTAAATTCACTGGTTGAGTGACTTGGTCCGTTTTGTTGCACGACCCTATATTCAGTGGTCTGTAATATGATGACGTGGCCAATTTTGTAGCAAATTGTTTCACCTGATAGAGATACACTAGTACTTCCAGTTTATAATTAAAACTCATTTTCTTAAATTTTGTCACTTGGTTGGTTTCGATACTAGATGCCTCATTCATACTAAGTTTTTCATTCGTTCTTTTGTCTTTCAGATGTTGCCTCTACCGTTACTATAACAACAAACCCTAGCAGGAGTCTATTTCACCACTACTTTTCAGAACTAGTTGACAAACTAAAAAGTGAAAAGAAAAAGTAGAGGAAACTTTTCAAACATATTACTTTTCTTCTAGCTTGGAAAAGTGCAGTCATATGCTGAAAATGATCTTTGCAAACCAAGTTTCTTTGCCATTAAGATTAAATTCATTATGTTCAATATGTTTTTACTTTGCATTTATAATATTTTAGAGAAGAAATAAAAGAAAATTTACTATCAACTAAATTTGCACTACCCAAAGTATGTCTCAATTCTATGAAAGTTTCGAATTATCCAATTCAACAGATTATGTTTTTGAAAGAATTATATCTATTCTAGGATAAAAAACCAAGTAGTCATTTATTTCTTTCATCCAATGACCAACTACTCTTAAGTCTCCATTGCTAGCTCAACATGGATCTACATCAATGCATGGGACATCAAAGTGACTGTATGCAGATTATTGAAAAATGAAATAAATGCTATAATCAGATCTCATTTCAAAATACATGATTTAGCACCAGAATTCCTGTTGAGAGGTGATTTTCCTTCTGTGTGTGGCTGTGTTGATGAGACATTGATAAACATTGAACTTTCACCTGTAAATTATTCAAATAAATATATAATATTAAAAACAATACTAAAACAATAAATTCTAGACTTAATAATGTAATAAGTAAATGTTTACGATTAGAAGAAAAAACCCAACCACCACAAAAAAATGTAATAGGAAAAAAATACAAGAAGATTGTTGAAAGACACCGAATGTTGTGATCAGTGGTAGACTGCACTTCCTGTGCTGCTAACGCAAACGGCTGGGTAGTGTAGTCTGCACAGTGCACTCATATCGAGTTGTTACATTTGGAGTCAGTGCACATGGACCAACAGGGCTAGAATTATCACAGCCTTCTAGATATGGAATAAAGAAATGGCTAACACCTCTGAATAGAAATCCTAAAGCAATGATTTAATCATGTCCATAAAAACAGCCGAGTGCAAACAGTATTGATATTCTAAAAGAAAGTTTTCCTCGCTTTAATAATTTAAGATTAAAGCCTAGAAAAGCAGCAAAAATTGCCTTGACATGCATAACATTACATGTAGCATGCAAAATTGGAAGACAAAGTGCTCATATACTTACCTCAATAGAAAAAAACATTGAACATGAAGATTCTAATGTTTGTGCAATTGCAAAGCTAACAGTCTGCTTAAATATTTCACTAACTGAAATGAATCGAGTTATGAGGTTAACATTCTTGTTTAACTTTTATTACTTATGCAATAACATGTTTTACAATTATTCAGTAAAAACATGGAACCGTCTTCATACAAACCGGCTCTACTTTCTTGCTATGGAACATTACAAACGCCTCAACTAAATTGAGAAGAAATAATCCTAGGTCTGTCCCTCTAATTTTAATGCCTGAAGTTTCTGGTGACAAATTTCCACTTTCAGGTGCTTTAGTTTCAATGTCATCATTTCGAATTGACTGTCTGCATGGCAAGAAGGGTGGGACAGCTTTCTCTTCTTATGTGGAATTCTTGGAGGAAATTTATGCAAAAAAAAACTGCGTAACATATTATCAGAATATAAAAGAAATTCTAAACAAAATAGAAGTCATCCCAGATTTAGATAAAATTCAGAAATAATAAAATACTTGGTTTGCACATGTCCAATGGATGGCACAAGAACTTCTCCCAAGAATAATGAAACATTACCTAACTAGTGCAGTAAGAAGCAAGAAAAGACCTCTAAATAACTGTTAGATCAACTAATGAGGCAAATCCATGTACACTGTTATGATAACTCATCATCATCCAAACAAGTATAAGGCCCAAGGCCCATTAAGGTCTCAGTGAGTCATTCTCGGTCTACCTTTCACAGACTCTTTCCCTAGCAGACGATAAAATGTATTGTACTTTTGATATCGTGTTCTTTTGAAAAATTAACACCTTCCTTCCACTTTTGAAATACGAAATACATAAGGTTTATATATTATTTTCATAAAGTATATATTATATTTTATAAACTCACCTTCCTGGATCTTTCGGAAGAAGGATAACTCTGACCTCTTTTTCTTAGAATTTATAGTGCTACAAACGTCTCCTTATCCCATATTTATTATTCAAATTATTGTATTTTAGCCATTTACAGTTATTACAACCGATAACGAACATTTCAGTTTACACAACTTTTCACACCAATGCGAAATACGGCACAGCCAATGCCTTTTCGATCTAGACCAGGCCGTAATATATGTTCGGGTTTTCTATTTCAGTGTATGGAGCTCAGTGAATTATTATATTGTAACTTTATTGCGTATCATAGCTAAGTTTTATTTAGCGTAATGTGTCCATAAGTTCCCTTTACTTCTTGTTGCATAATAGCCTATGTTGCAGAAATAATTACAAAACTGTGTTATTTTAATGTGAAGAGAATTTTACATGTTAACATAATCTTTTCAGATCAACATTTTAAGTTTAGAATGGAAGCTATTTTGAGGTTTAATAAAAAAGAATTTATATTGTGATTTAATATAGCACATCTACCTTCCTTAATAAAGACAGAAAATTTATCATACCACTTCTATGAAATTAGTGTACCTACGATTGTTACTTCGTCTCTTAGGTAGTAGATAAGTACAATAATTCAGTACTCAATTGTAGTATTAAAATGCAGACAAATTGAATGTGCGGAGTATCATACATGACATTATGCTTAATTATAATGCATAATTGCGAATTTAGGAATATAAGTTAAATATAGTAAACATAACCTATAATATTTCCATATGAATGGCAGGGCATTGGAGACCATTAAAATTAGACAGAAAGGGGCAACTGGGACAGTAAACATAACCTATAATTCCAACATATCTAAATATCCGTGCGGTGCAACTGAAAATTATTGAATCGTGCATAAATGAATGTACAAGAATTTCGCAATATTTAATTGAAATAAAGGCAAGTATTACACATACGAACAACGTAATTTTCACACCAAAAATAATATTTTATCTTAACTCGCAAGTGATTTATGTCTGAAGTGTCTCATAATCATTGTTTTAAATTTTATTAATGCAATTACACTACATTTTAGAGAAATATATGTTACTGTTTATGCATTCCAATTAATTTATATGGTTGAAACACCGCCCTTCGAGATCGGGTTAAGGGAGTCACATGGCCTGTATTAGATCACGATGGCAGTGACACAGTCTATTGTTCCTAGTACTCACAGTGCTCCGAGCGGCTAGCAACTATCGCGAAAAATGCAAAAAAATCCCAAGCTTCGCAACTGTACACACTAAACTGTGGTATGACTTCTTAATTTTACCGTAACGTTTATATTCTTAGGTTAATGATTACGTTATGTTTAATTTTCATTGTGAATGAGCCTTAAGATGACGCAATGAATATCTCACCATTGCACAACATTACTGTAATACCTAATGAAATGTCACTCACAACTGTCCCACTCCGATGAAATTTCACTCGCAACTGACTGCAGGCAGGAAGAGTGCCCCACTTTCATGGAGGGCAATGCCAGTGACTGCACGGGGCTCAGACCAACGACCAGCCAAGAAATGCTTCGGGACTTTTAAACTGCCCACACTCTATTGAAACATGGTTGAATTGTAATAACAGTACACACAAATATAGAATTAGAAGAATCTTCTCTATAGATGTCAGAATTTAAAGTGGCAGGAAGAAGAAGGCAGACAAAACAAAACACAAACACGTTTTGAAAGAGCAATGTATTACATTGAAAGCTCACAGCATACACAATAATTTAACTGTACAGGAAGCACTATGAGAGGAGAGTTAAAAACTACAAATAAATAATTTATTAATTAATTCCTGTTGAGCAGTACCACTGTGCAGTGGAGGCATGGACGCCACTCAATACTGGGTTCCCTGTACACGAAGCTACAAACCATATGATAAGGCACATACAATACTTCATCTATATTGTATATCAACGTTCTCAGTCTCTGATGTGCTAACAACTACAGTAGGCCCTTTTCTCCATTTGACACTTGTTATTGTAAACAACAGGGAATAATGAAACAACACCTGGTCTCCATGTTCAGTCAAGCCATGCGGCAGATAACATTTACGATAGGCTAGCTTTTACAATTTACTCTTCTGCAAAACACTTTTGGGTTTACAAAATGTATAATGTGCCACTGTGTAAGCATCATTTCTTAGGCTGTGTTAAGTTAACGTCAGTGCTAGTAGTCCTTTTAAATGTTGTAGCTGGGACGGTCCTTTCTGAGAGTCCAAGATCGCCGTGTACGCTCAGATGCAGTGCTACAGCTTGTCCAAGTCAAGTCTGCGAGTGGGGATATCGGGATGGAATGTAGAGGCAAAACACAGTAGCCACATAGGTCACTTGACGCTCAGATTTCAACATGTGCACATCGTTTAAAATACACTACGGAGCGCACGCATTTTTTGTCCTTGTCTTCAGATAAAGGCAACAGTTACGCTGCCTCCCCCCTCATGCAACTTTCTCTCCTATGCCCACGCTTGCCAATCAGAATGGCAAACCTCACTGTCAAGCAGAAGTAGAAGTACAGTCTATTCCAAAGCATCTTAAATTGTTACCGCTCTATGAACTGAAGCGCAGTAAGAAAACTTTGCTGTCGTATGAGACTGTACTGGTCTCCTCTCGTTACCACCTCCTTTCACTACAGAACTGCCTCCAACTTCCCCTCTCGACTCGCAGACTTAACTTGGTCGAGCTGTATGTTCATTACTTATCAAATAATTAAACTGTGCAAATCTAGTCTTTCAGGTAATGCTCCCTGTAAAGCAGATTTGAATAATTTCAAGGGAAAAACTGTTCAAATCTGCTTTACAGGGAGCTTTACCTGAAAGACTAGATTTGCATAATATATACGTTACTGTGTACGTTAACAGAAAACCACAATTCCAAGTCACACAGAGATTGTGTGCACTCGATGTGGGTCTCTGGCGTTTCGTCAGCCCACGCGAGTTGTGTGGATATAAGGGGAAAAGTTGAGACGGTGTCGGGTGGAGTTCCCGGGTAGCTCAGTTGGTAAGAGTGCTGGTACATTCAACCAGAGGTCCCAGGATCGATACCCGGCCCCGGAACAATTTTTCCCTTGAAATTATTCAAATAATTAAACTGTTTACAAATTACCAAACAATTCCACAGTTCTGAATCTTCGAATTTTTCAATAATGTTTGTTACAGTACTGACTCCCTTCTATGTGCAAATTGGCAGAAATGACCGTCCTTACTGAAATATAGGTACAATAAAGAAAATCAAGTTTCATTTCTATTTCGTAATTTGAACACGAAAATCCTCATGCCTAGTTCTTAGTAAATATCCATTCTTCTTCTGTTGCTATAAATACAACTCTGTTAATTATTTCCACTGGATACAATACACAACATCACTCAGTCTCTAGGCAAGACAGCAGTACTATCTCCAAACCATTTCTAAATTTAGCCATGATTTGCTGGAAGGCACTAAACTGGCAAGCACAAAGCAAGTAAATCGGCACTACAGCACGAAGTCAGTCACGAATACGCACATCATGCAGTGTTCTGCTTCTATGTGTTTAAGGACAAGCCACTGCCTTTCTAGAATAAGAGTGACTAGAGCAATCCTTTAGAACATAGGTCTCCAAAAAGCGTATCGTCTTTCGTGCTCTCAATGCTACCCGCCGAACACAGTGTGCTGTAAGACTAGAGAAGGGGAAGAGACTCGTACCTCAACAGATGGGAACGATCAGTGGGGGATGACGGCAACGGTGTGCTTATGTTTACAACTAATAACATCAAAAGAATAAGAAATGTCATACGTTTGTATATTATTTTGACATACTATGAAGCTGGAGACCCGTCTGTTGCTATTGACACAAGCCATTGCAAATTCAACCTCTTCTGTTCTATGGTGCCTTTCAGTGCCTGGAAAAGATCTTCTCCAGTTGTATTTTGTAATTACATCTAGAAGACATTCAGACACAGTAAAATGTTCATTAACTCCTCGGATGAAAATGGCTAGGTGAGCTTTGTCATTTCTATCTGTGCTTTCGTCCAATGCAGGTAAGCTACAAACTGCTTAATTGTGGTTTCGACTTCAGATTAAATTACATTTGCAATCTTGAAATTCCTTCTCTGAACTGTAATTGGAAACAATTTAATTTTCTTAAACTTTGACTTTGTTCTGGACATAGGATTTCAGTAACGTCCTGTATGCACGATTTTACAAATGATGCTTATGTAAAGGGCTTCATTGATTTTCCAGTATTCCAAGCTAGAACATAGCTAGCAAGAGGCTTTTATTGTTTAAGACTGAGGACACGTGTGTGATTTGTGTTTGTACTTTCTTATTTTATATTTATCAAAATATTTATAGGCCTATGCACTTCACCTAAAATTATACGAAAAACTACATGTTTGTCATGCGGACCTGAGTGTAAAAGTTTTGTAATATACTGATAACAGTTATACAGATAGCCCCAAAATAAATTATTTTCACATGTCCAACATGCCTGTAATTGTATCATATTCTTTGTGAAGAGTCGAGTAGTGTCGTCGCATGTTGAATTTTAACACACCTTAAAAATTTTCGACCAAATTAAGCATTTCACATTATCCCCACTAACACAAAAATATTTCTCTTCCTATTCATCCTTGAATGTACTACGGCCATGATTAGAAGACATTGTGAAACAGTGGAACACTCTGACCAACACAATGATAATGGCAGTCTGCCACTGCTCTTCGTTTGCGCATAAACATTGAGTACAGTACAGGTGGAGATGGGTGAGGCAGAGCGCGCTCATTACGTACTGGCTTCGGTCCCGTTCAGGGGCTTACTCGCAAGTACGCTTTTGGAGAAGTCTGCTTTAGAAGAATGGTCTTCATTTAAGACATCAAAACCTGAAGTGGAACCACAGTACAAGTACTGATACAGGATGGGAACTGCCGTGACAACCTGCTAGCTGAGCATCTGGTGGCGAATAACTAGAACTACATGCTCACCATATCTATTAACTTGGGAAAATAAGTAAACACATCACAAAATATGTAATATTAAATAAAAAGATGCACAGTATTGCACATCTGACACCGTAAATTTAAATAGAGGAACAGTATGGAAAGCACAGAATTTTACTCCACAACTAACACTAACCTGTAGGCCTCATTGTCTGTACTGCAGACTCTATTATTACATACATACATAACGTTCTGCCCAAGGGCAGCAAACCCAGCATTCCCCAATCTTTCCTATTTTGCCCCTTCCTCTTAGATTTATGAACTTCAGAACGATTCATGTTAATGGAAGGTTGGTATCACTGTTTTTATTGAAAGGAAAAAAACAGAATAGAAACATCATTACACAATAAACTCGATTTAAGGCCATCAACACAAAATGGGCAATGCCTACTGTGATATTACCAATAGATAAGCTGAAGTTCACAGGTTTAACATCCGAGAGCTTTGGAATATTGAAGACAAGGATATTTAAAGACTCCTAAAAGTCTCGTATTCAACTGACCAATTGGGAAATGTAAAGATAGTACAGAGTGCAGTGGTACCAAAGACCTTGTTCCCAGTATTAAATAGACGAAATAGAAAATACAAACATCCAAGAATATCGGTGGTACAACAGTTCAAGTATCGATTTATACACACTTTAGCATCTATCTCGTGTGCAGTAGGCATATTAGTAGACATTTGTCTTTGTCACTAAGGAAAACCATGAAAAATCCCAATCACATTGGCTGGCCACGGAGTTTAAACCTTGGACTTCCCGAATGCGAGTCTCAAATGTAACCATCTGAACCTCCTAGCAGGGTTTCAACGGTTTTAATTACTGAAATTCATGAACTGGCTGTTCTGTGCAAAGGCAGTAATTTGCACTCAAATATTTTGTATATTTTTAATAGGTCCTCTCACTGACAATTTGTAACCCATTTTTTACATATGAAATCATTACAACAGAGTTTAACATAAAAATTAAACGAAATAAAAAATAAAATAGTTGACTCTTCCAGTAGTGTTAGTTACCTGCCACTTGGATCGCTAGCAGTATGTGTGTGCATGTCTGTCTGATAGGAAAAATGGCGGAGTTCCCTTACTGTATTAATACCTACACTGTGGTAGAACTATCAAAGAACTCAGTATTTTCCCTTCATTGTATAGGTGCTTAGGAAAATATTTGGGGCTAAGAGGGATGAAGTTACAGGAGAATGGAGAAAGTTACACAACGCAGAACTGCACGCATTGTATTCTTCACCTGACATAATTAGGAACATTAAATCCAGACGTTTGAGATGGGCAGGGCATGTAGCATGTATGGGCGAATCCAGAAATACATATAGAGTGTTAATTGGAAGGCCGGAGAGAAAAAGACCTTTGGAGAGGCCGAGACGTAGATGGGAGGATAATACTAAAATGGATTTGAGGGAAGTGGAATATGATGGTAGAGACTGGATTAATCTTGCACAGGTTAGGGACCGATGGCGGACTTATGTGAGGGCGGCAATGAACCTACGGGTTCCTTAAAAGCCATTTGTAAGTAAGTAAAATTATGGGAAGTAAGAATTTATGGTGGAGCAATTATATGGCTACCAAATATTTCAAACCTGACACCACCCAATTTCTTAGTTTGCAGTTTTGTGACGAATGAGATTATGGAAAGCAACCCAGGGACAGTGATGATCCTAAAGCAAGGACTCTCTTCGTTTTCCAAAAAAATACCCTTGAGATATTATGTCACACACGGGAGGAATTAAAGATATTGTGATGTGTATGAAATTGTATGCATATTGAGGTTTAATGTGGACAGAACGCCCATCCTTCTAGAATGTATTTACATGTTATTGAAGAATAAGTAACAGTTCTCATGTTAACAGCATCTTCTCAAGTGGAACACCTTGTACATCAAAAGCAAAGTAATGTTGTGATAATATTTTAGCACTCCCTGTATTACTTCACCACAATATTAGCTGAAATTGAAGTGATTACCAGCGAGGTATTGCAAGTAAATTGCTGCTTCTCCGTTGGCTGAAGTAGATTGCTACAGTAAGAGTTATAGCAAACTGTACCTCAACAGCACAAATGTCTTAATGCTGGAGTTTGAATGTTTTTTTAATTGGTTATTTCGCGACACTTTTTCAACTGCTAAGGTTATCTAGCATCCGAAAAAGATGAAGGTGATAATGGCAGTAAAATGAGTCCAGAGTCCAGGACGGAAAGTTACGCAGCATTTTTTAGAGAAAACTCCAGAAAAAACCTCAACCAGGTAACTTGTCCCAACAAGGATTTGAACCCGGGCCCAGTCAAGCATGCTAACCATTACTCCCAGCAGTAGACATTTCACTGGTGTCTGATGTCTAGGGAACGGAATTCTAAGTACTAGGACTGTATAAAATCCAACTTTGGACTTTTAGAATTTATATAAAAGTAACAGTCAATACAGTAATTTTAATTTCAGTACAAACAACTGTGCTGACCATGAGTGCTACTGAACTGCAGACTCACATTCTATCAGCGAAAGAGACTGATTGCTGATTTGCCAATTTCATTTCACATAATGGGGTGTAAATGGCGCAAGAACTTAATTTATACGCTTTAACCTAACCTGAACAACCTTACCACCCTTTTATACCCTTTTCCAAACAAACTTCGGTTCCAGGAAATTAGGCAAGACCACCTTCCCTTCCCTTAAAAGATCATTATGGAATGAGCTTAGCAGACCACTGTTTCTCTGTAAGAGAATTTTTCTACATTTATAAATAGTATTTTCTGTATTTTTATACATAGGTTGGATAAAAAGTAATGCCAACATTGCTGTCACATGACGATGGTGCGTTCGAGAGCTGCCAGCTGTGTGAACATGAACAAGGACTGTTAGATGAGTTAGTGCAGCCAGCGGCGACAGTACTCCATCAATCTACTGCAGTGTGTAGAACGTTGACTTTGATAGGGATAATGCGAGCGCCCTAAGACCACGTTTACAAAACTAGAGCAACGTTCCTGGATCAAAATTGAAGACACGAGGTCGTAGTGCAGAAGAATGTTTTCAGGAACTGCATGAAGAATGTGCCGATGCAGGGTTGCCATATCACACAGTGGCACGATGGGTTAAAGCGTTCCAGGAAGGCAGGGATGCTGTTCAGGACAACCTCTGTACAGGACGACCCTGCGTGGAGGACAACACAGTTCAACTCCTTGCTTCCCTGTTGGATGCTGATCGCCGATGGACTGCGCTGATGGACCGCACAGCGGAAGTCTGAGTATGTCACAAAACTGTGCTCCACATTCTGCAAGACATTCTGGGTTACTGCAAAATTACAGGGCGTTGGATACCTCATGAAATTTCCGAGGTTTAACAATGGCACCACTATGCAGTCGCATAGGCCTTGTTGGACCGGTACCAAAGGAAAGATGACGACTTTCTTGGACGAATCGTCGCTATGGACGAAACCTGGGCTCGCTCATACAAACCAACCAAACTTGAAACGCCAATCAAATGAATGGAAGCATCCAGGTTCTTCTCGTCCAAAGAAAGTGCGCCCTACACAAAGCGCTGTGAAGGAGATGTTCATTGTGGCGTATGACATCGATGGAGTAATACAGCACCACTCTGTACCTCCAAGGCAGACGGCAAACGCGGACTACTACTGCAGGTTCCTGCATCACCACCATCGTCCTGCCCTCAGGAGAAAATGACGACACTTGGTGGTACAGAACCCCATCATTCTTCATGATAATGCAAGGAGTCACACCACTGCTGCTGTCCAGGACCTCTTGCGCCGCTGGCAATGGGAGATTCTGGAACATCCACAGTACTCACCCGATATGAGTCCATGCGATTATGATCTTTTCGCCAAAGTGAAAGAACCACTGCGAGGGACCCGGTACAATACCAGAGATGAACTTATCCGTGCTATAGGGCGGTCAATACGGAACATCAACAAAGATGGACGTGCTGATTGTGTACGACGCCTTCCAAACATTTGGCAAAAGGTAATAAATAAGGGGGGCGACTATATAGAAGGTATGTAAATGTTGTACCCCTGTGAATAAAGCCATGTCAGAAATATCGAACTGTTGCCATTACTTTTTATCCAACCTTAGTGGAATATTTTTGCATTTTTTATTTTAAATATACAAAAAATACTAAAAAGGTGCTTTTCAGATACAAAAATAGTTTTTAGACATTTATAGGAGTTAATGGTTTATTTAGGCGTTTCAGATCCTACAGAATTTTAGTAGGGGGATCCTGTGTACATGCAACATACGTCTAGACGTAGCAAACAAAATAGGTATGGAATTAGAAATCCATTCCCTGCTGATATCTTGCAATAATGAAGTAACATTGGAAATGCTATAATTTCATTCACTTACGATCAGAATTTGTCTGGATGAACCTCATGAGGACAGTGTTACATGTTGTGGGGCACAGGACAAGGCAAGAACATAATTCGGAATCATTTGTAAAATATTACAGAAAAACTCACCACACAAGTCACTTCGACCTCTTCACCAGGACATGAAGAGAACAGTAGCACTACTCATCTATTCAGTTTGAAGAATTAGAATGGAAAGCATTTCAAGTTAATATCACAATGCCTCCTTATGCAAACGAAAATACATTAACATTTAATACCTATTAACATTGTAAAGCTCTCAAAATGTACAACAGAGAAAGTACAGTTGGCATCTCTGAATATAAATTACGATCGTGCAATTCGGAAATAGTAAAAAGTAGAGAAATTTATAAATAAATATGCGGGCTATTCCATCTCAAATCGACCGAAATATAGAGAAAATTGACCTTGCAATTTTTAAATACAATGAAACTTTTTCTGTCCGTTGACAACGGTGATACAATGCTTTGTGCAAAGTTTGAGGCATCAGAACTTCATAGTGTTTAAATTAAAAATATTTAAATTTATCGTATTTTCATAAAATTGCAACTTTAAACTGTTGTGGCTCCGAAACCCTTTCACCCAATGATCAAAATCATGGTTTATTTTGATGCTGAGAAATTAAAGTTTATATTGACATGTCTTTCTTACTTTTCATGGAAATGGAGAAATTTAGATTTTTCCTCATCAAGACACGTTTGCCCACGAAACAATATTTTTAAAATATATGGTTAGATTCCGCATTGAAAGTACAAATAAACACATATTTTTTACTGGTGCACTGTTGATAAGAAAGTATTGAAAATATCAAATAAAGAAAATAAATAGTATGCGCGTGAACTAACCAGCTGACTGTGAGACGGGAGCTAGCCGAGGCAAGCAAGGCCAGGAGACAAACACGTGATGTGTCGTCTAGCAGTCATGGCTGTGCTAGCTTTATCATAAGTTTTCATAAACACAGGAGTAAAATGACGTCCAACGCTCGCTTATCTTCAGCTCTCGACCAATGCGTGCGGTACTGCGCTGTTCAAGTCTACGCGTGTGAAAATAATCTATTTAATACCCTCGAAACTTATTGCCGAGCCACTAAGTAAACAATGCCGAATCCCTCTTAATAATGCAAGGTTTTTCTCAATATTTTTTTACATTTTTACAAATGGGCAAAAAGCCTAAGAGTAAGTAAAATCAGATTATCTGTCTCTCTGTGTACAATAAAAATAAAGATTACTTCTTATCATAACCTACTAAATGTCAGCTTCAAAATGAGCTCCCGTTCAATGTTCTGCAGTAAATGGTTCCAGAGTTCTGAGCGCTGAAAGAGGCTTGTTTTTATAAAATACGCTAAATTTGTCGCTCAATAGTACGAAAACCGTTTGACTTTCGATAGTATATTTTTGACAATGCACTGTCCTCAGCACCTTGTATAAACAGGAAAAAAATTAGAGTATTAAAAAATGCGAGGTTTTTTTACTGATCGATTTCATATGGAATAGCCCATATATATGGTGCCAATTGTATCGCAAATAACAAAAAGTGTATCTTATACCAGTCTGAAAACAATAGGACCGTTCATGTAATCAGATCAACGAAAGTTAGTTTTTCATAGAACCAACTAATAACTTAATGACAATATTTTCCTCACAATATGTTTTTTAGCTTCCCGATTCGTCTAGTCAAACGAACTGCACACATTAGAAGCATACACATCCCTTTTGAAGTCGCTTCCCATACTTTTCTGAACTATTTTATAACAAACACGTTTAGAGTGAGGCCCGGCGTATCTGTCCGCACGGACTTGACTGAACGCAGAGCAGTTACAGCGATGTGCATGAGAACACCTAAGAAACCAGCTTCACAAGGTCACAGAAGAAGCAGAAAATCAACGTGTTTATTCTTGTAGAGATTCAATTTACAACAAATAATGTATCAACTCATCATTCTGCGCTCCTATAGAATAATTAAAATATTTATAGTGTAAGTACTTGGCATGTTTACCTGGTCACCCACCACGCCTCCTATTGCAAGCATCCATAACAAATACAGAGACATGGTTTTCCTTTTGGCTGTGGTCATTTATTCTTTTCGCACAATTTATTTACAAATCTTTCTCCTCGATTCCTAACGTAACTTTGTTTAGGAATCAGAAAATCAAGCAATCCCCACATTTACACAACAGAACATCGCCACGCTTTAGTCCGTTATGGAGATTTGAGCAAACCCGATCAGAGCCTTGTCATCAGGAACTTCATTGCTTGCGTAGCCTGAATTCTGCAACCAAGCAGACAGACAACATTAACACTGTTTACATTTAGACCAGGTCAGCCTTGAAGCACTTTGGGCTGTTAACTTTATCAACCATATGATTTTTTTAACAATGCACTCTGCATCTATTCGTGAACGAAGCCCTTCCACCAAGAGGGGGCCTCTAAGCTGCACTTCGTACTTTTTCTGCATTAAAATTCATAGCCCTCAGGAAACTAAGGGCTCCTGGAAAGGTTTCAAATACTCACCAGGGGGAAAGTAACAGTTCGCAACTGTCCTCCACTGTCTATAAGCTTCTGAAGGTTGGCAGCAATGACAACAATGTCTCTACCGTCCACCAGACCTGCCCCAACCAGTTCTGATGCAATACCTTCAGCTGAATCCTTTCCGACCGCAAATTCAAACCGAATGTCATTCAGTTCTCGCTTCGGATTCCTGAAAGGGAAGCAGACAACTAGTTTACGACTCACTCGAGGAAGAGTTAATGTGTTATCGGAATGTACACACGATCTTGTATGGAATGTAACACATACCTGACGCAAGGAAATGATTAATTCACTAACTCACATGCTCAACATAATGGTTCCAAGTATGGCATGACAAGAATAGCCGAATATCCAGAGGAAAGAAGGCTAAGAAAACATGCGACAAGGAAATAATTATCAGATTTGACACAGGCCTGGACAGTCTCTTACTCTGTCGGCAGTCACGGGTTCAAAGCACATCAAGTGAAACGAGTTAAGAGAAGATATAAAGAAAGGGAAAGAGAATACAAGTACAGTCTGTACACCAAGTGAAACGTGTTAAAAAAAAAGATACAAACAAAGGAAAAGAGGATACGTACGAGTATAGTCTTCATGGCATACAACATAAGTAAAGAGAAGAAATAGACAAACTGTCAATGAAAATAGCTTATAACAAAACATGTAACTTTCAAAATTTCGAGGAAAAAATTGTTCCAGGGCTGGGCATCGAACCCGGGACATTTGGTTAAATGTACCAACGCTTTACCAACTGAGCTACCCGGGAACTGTACCAGACACCAATCCAATTTTTCCCTCTATATCCACAGACCTCAAAGTGGACTGACAACCGTCAAGCAACCAACATCGAGTGCACACTAACTCTGTGTTACTTAAATTGTGGTTTTCTGTTAACGAACAGTACGTGTATTATGCAAATCAAACTTTCAGGTACAACTCCATGTAAAGTTGATTTGAATAATTTGGAGGGAAAAATTGTTCCAGGACCAGGCATCGAACCCGGGACCTTCAGTTAAATGTACCAACGCTCTACCAACTGAGCTACCCGGGAACTCTACCAGACACCGATCCAATTTTTCCCTCTATATCCACTGACCTCAAAGTGGGCTAACAACCGTCAAGCATTCAATTATTCAAACTGTAATATCATCACAAAATGTATGACCAACAATTACAAGTAATGTTAATCGAATTCAAAATGCAAACTTCACTCAGTTGTTACGTGAATATACATTTTATCCTGTTATGTATATTTTTTTCCCCCAATAAAACGGATTTAATAAAATTAATGACAACTTCTATTTGTTGTTTGTAAAATTTATATAGATATAATTAAGTACCTGAATTTATATGTTATCACAAGCAATGAAAAAATGCAAGAAAACACAATTATTTATAATTACACAAATGTTAAACACTGTCAAGGTGCTAGTTGCATGCTTCATTAAGTCACTCAGCCAGTGTATGGTACAACAAGATGAACAGCTAATGAAGACGACAGAGTTGCCAGATGTCTCAGATCAGAATAAGGAACAAAAACATAGAGACCTCTCAACAAATAAATTAAATACATTACTCAATTACAAAAGAATATTTATTTTATACCTTCCTTTAGAGGTTCCTACTTTTTAACAAAAAATAACACGGTATTACGGAATTTGAGATTGCGCACAGGTACCAATCAACCTACTCTTCTAACGCTAAGCAGCGGCGTAATTGAAAATGTGAAGGAATTCTCATATCTAGGCAGCACAGTCTCCCAGAAGGTGGTACAGATAGTGATGTGAGAGTAAGAATAAAGAAGGCGAGATATGCCTTTGGGCTGCTAAAGCCTATATAAGAGTGCTGCCTATACAATAAATGCTAAACTGAAAATTTTTAACACAAATGTCAAATCCGTGCTTTTATATGGCTGTGAAACCTGGAAAATAACTAAAACTATTATCAAGTTTTTATTAATAGATGTTTGAGAAACATATTAAAAATATTCTGGCCGGTCCAGATATCCAACGAAAACCTATGGTTAAAAACCAAACAAAAACCAGTTAAATTTGAAATTCGATACAGGAAGTGGGGATGGCTGGGACATACACTTCGCCAACCTCCAGATGACCCGCCAGGAAGGCACTGGATTGGAATCCGTGGGACAGCAGAGGTATTGGCAGACCCAAGATAACATGGAAACGAACTGTTCTCACAGAAGCAAAAACGATGGGGAAGACATGGAGTGAGATCAAGGCGTTGGCCAGGAATAGAGTCAGATGGAGAAGCTTTCTGAGAGCCCTATGTTCCACCTAGGAATGATGGGAATATTGACTGATTGACGGAATTTGAGAGAGAATGAGCCAAAAAAAATATTCCTGAGAAGACAAAGAAAAATGGAGAAAACATTTCTGAAATATCTTACTAGTTTTAATAGTGGTCAGGCTTGTAGCTCAGTCGGCTAAGGCACTTGCCTGCCACTCCGGAATTGCGCTTGGGTGTGGGTTTGATCCCCGCTTGGGCTCATTACCTGGTCGGTTTTTCCCACGATTTTCCCAACTATAAGGCGAATGTCGGGTAATTTATGGCGAATCCTCGGCCTCATCTCGGCAAATACTAATCCCATCAATGCTAAATAGCCTATTAGTTGGTACAGCAACGTTACATAAACAAGTAAAAAAAATTACAACTGCTACGGCAGCTAACCAGGAGTCCTGGATTTAAATCCTGGTCAATCCATCCTGAATTTATAACTTATGTTTGGTAAGCCCATGGCACAAGAGTTTTCTCTGGTTCCCCTGCAACATTCATCATCATCTTCACTCATTACAAGTGTAGCGTAGACCCCCTGCCTGTGAGGCACCCTGACAAACTAAGCAATGCCATGTTCTGTGATGTTTAGTAACTGGAAGATGTATCAAACATTTGTTAATCTAGAGAGGCAGACAGACAGACAGACAGACAGACAGACATAGACATTGGTTAAAATAGTTTAATTAAAAGTAATTTGAGAAAAGCACATTTAAAACTGTTATGCTTACACAAAATTTACTTATTTGACAAAATTTGGCGCGTTATTGCCTGCATTCTCGAAAATTACTGGCCACTTAAAATCCTCTGTACTACTGCTTGTGAACATTCATCACGAAGCCACTCACAGAATCTAAAGAAGATTGTTAGTTATGAATTAGATCCAACATTAACATTTTTAGCAAAGGATCTCAATAAGGAATGTAACAATTTCTTGCGACAATCTAAAAGCAGTCTCAAGAATTCTGGTAAACATTTCAACAAGCCCACTACTAAAGGGAGCGGCAAAACATTCTCCCTAATTTAAAGTTTAAATAAAGAACAGATGGATCAAAATAAGGAAACTGTATTAATATGAATTGTATCTAAACAGTGGGAAATTTAGGTTTACATGCGTTGCCATAGCGACATCAAATGACATGCGCAAAACAACAAGAATTGAATAGGGTATTGAATACACGGAATTGACATTCAATGAATGCAAATTGTAATCTGTAACGAATTCCAACTATGCTGTGGATGGGTGAAGAACGTGCTTACGCTGTGGTATCGTTTCTGTTAAGTGGTAATTCTGTTGTCACTGCTCAGATGTTTCCCAGATGCTTAATTTCTTCACGTGGCGACGTCCCCTGGCCAGCACGATCACCAGACCTTGCACCCTGCGATTTTTTTCTACGGGGGCACCTTAAGGCTGAGGTGTTCAAACATCGGCCGAGGACTTTGCCAGACCCAAGAAATGCAATACAGGAAGAAATTGGTCTTATTCCTCCAGAAATGCTAGTTAGAGTGATGCAGAATTTCCGAAGTCGTATTCAACAATGCATTGGCAGTGAAGGACACCACTTGAGAGACACGTTATTCAAAAAATGAAAAATTCCCACTGTTAAGATACCATTCATATTAATAAAATTTCCTTATTTTGATCCATTTGTTTTTTATTTAAACTTTAAATTAGGGAGGATTTTTGCCGCGCCCTTTATTTACCTCAGCTGGCATTTCTGAAAACGTATAAATTCCGAATTCACAACAACAGGTGTGTCATGAACAAATCACAACACTGGGCAGTACAAGGCTAGCTGTCCTTAAATCTGAGACCTCTGGCAACCCTGGAAGAAACTGTTGTGGCTGACTAAGCAAATGAGTGAATGCATGCTCACGTGACAAAAAAGACCTTCTCAGAGGTGAACAATTTATAGTGCAATATGTATGTTGTCACGATATTTGATCAATTAGAAACTGAAATAATGAACCACAGAAGACAAAGCTAGGATACACATAATATGAGAGTTCCTCACTCTAACTGCATACAAATTGTTCCAATCAGAAGTCTTCACACACATTACAGTTAAACCAAAATGCATGATGGTGATTTCTTCTGTCTCCGCATTCCATTTCGCATAAACTGTGCACACACTTTATAACAGATTTAAATTATTTAATTTACAATTCACGTTGAGGAATAGTCAGCTACGCCCCTTGTTAATAACATATATCAATATAATTAATTATTTATTTCATCTTATGGCTTGAGCATTGATTATATATAAAACAAAATATTTATGTTTTACATCTTATTTAGTCTTAATACTAACGTTTTCACCCTTGTAGGGCATCTTCAGGTACAAGATATAACAGATATCCATCTAAAATCAATTACAAAACTTTGCTTTACATTTGGAAATGACATAGAGTGAAATATAACATAGTGGCAATACTAATCATCCAAAACAACATTAAAAGAGATCATGTCAAATATTCAAAACAAAATTAAAACAATGTAAGCTTGCATTGCTATGAAGTAATACTAAATACGCAGTGTTGGCACACAAAGTAGATCTCAATACATTGGTATCCTAAATATATTGTACTGTTGCCAATAACTTGTTGAAAGTGAATAAAGAAGCATACAGAGAGTAGTAATCAATGTGCTGATCATAGTAAAATCAATAAATTACTAGAAATATATATCCTAAACCTGATATTACTAAATGTAGAGTCGTAAAAGCAAATATGAACTGGCTAATTTCGATGGAGCGAGTAGAATTCTTGTCAAGTGTTCTGTGCTCTCCTATAAAATCATGCGAAAATTCTAAATCATCACCGTACACAGGTTTTCTGAAATGTTGAAATGAAGGGATGTATTTGTTGTACATGTAATCAGTTTAATTGAAATTTAAATTTATATATCTTCTCACCATTCGTGAGCTGCCACAAGGGACAAAGAGTACTTAACCATAGAAATTTTTACAAGTTCATGAAAAACCATTGATTTTGTTTTAACAATAAAATTCCTACAAATACATAACTGCAAATAATTTTTTTTGAGATTAGTAAAAATATACCTACTTTTAGAAAGGTGTTACAAAAAAGTAAAGAATGCTACTGAACTTAGTTTGATTTCGAATATAGGTGATTCTTCAGGAGAGCAATTGAGCCTTTCAGTGTAGCTAAAGTTACAATCGGAATAATAGATGTAGGTATTCCAAGCCTCTTAAACACATCTTTCATGAAGAGAGTAGCGGTACCTCTTGCTCCAACCAGAAGTCCGATTACTTCAAGCTCTTCTAGCTGGTATTTTTTGAGGTAATAGGGGATGGTAGGATTGTAGATATTCTTTTTTTCCTCATCCACTTCTGCTGGCTGTTCCTCATTCGTTTCGAAACGCACAGTGGGATCAATTATGAATCCAGATCTTGTAGATTCCTTGAAAGCTATTATATCTATGCTCCATGTACTGCTAGTGACTGAGAGACCATGTACTTCTTCAAAGGTGTTGTAATCGGCATGTTTAAGGGCAGTGGCTATAATTGATCGTACTTGGTGGTGTCTAGCGTTTCGCAGAGCTTCGGCGTGCGGACAGGATCCCAGGGCATGTGCAAGAGTTTCAACCTCGTTGTGGCAATGCCTACAACGGTTGTCCTGAGATCTTCCCGGCACAGCACCCACTGCAGCAACATTTCCAACCATTTTAATACCATTGCGCCATTCGCTGTTGGAGAGTCCTTCGTGTTTACAAATCCATTTGTTGGCACCAAGATATTGTTTAAATAAAACTACGCCTTTCCCTTTCTGTGGATGACGACACTGCATCCCAGTGACCAAATATTGTGGAATATTCATTCTGATGTACTGAGCGATGAAACTGTATGTAGTTGTAGGCTTGCATGTTTACTTTCGATGCCCTACAAGGGTGAAAACGTTAGTATTAAGACTAAAGAAGATGTAAAACATAAGTGTTTTGTTTTATATATAATCAATGCTCAAGCCATAAGATGGAATAAATAATTAATTATATTGATATATGTTATTAAATTATTTAATTTGGAAAATTAAATGACTGCCACAAAATTTTATGGGTGAAAATTGGTTTTATACGACAGACATTCAATTGGTGGAAATTTTCTTTATTTTAAAGTAGACACTGTGACTGAGTAAGATGCAGGAATGATATTGACAAGAGCACTTCGGAAAGTAGTGACGTGCCTTGAACAGAGAGCGGCAAGCTGTGACTAAGAGGGATATGGTGAGTACTGAGGGGAAGCCATACTCACAGCATGCTGCCCCTCAGTGGTGAAATCTTCTAAGGGGACAAGCATAACGTGAGAGTGGGGGAGGGATACGTAGTGACGATTTAAGAAGAGCACGTGGAGAAGACAATCAAAAGGAGAGGAAAGCATTTTACTAAGTTCCCACTGTGAAGAATTCTATTTGGATGGGAAGGATTATAACTAGCAGAATATTCAGATCAGCTAGTTCTGGCACAAGACAACGCAAGCCCCTTGCAAAGGATTCTATTATTGTTACTTGTTCACATTAACACTTGTTTAAAAGTTGACACTATACTAATATAGTTTCAAGATTCTATTATCGTTAAGCCTGAGAGTGTCAGACCTGACAGCTAATCATCTAGAATGATCCAGTGGAAAAGTTTCACGGACTGAAAATTATACACTGTTACTGTATATTAAAATGATTGAGTTTTAAGGTTGGTCCACAATAAACCATGAACGGAAAAACTGTTAAAACAAATGTATTTAAATGTGAACATTCATAATTAACAAAAAGCTTACTAGCGCAAAGGAACAAGAATGCGAAGGTTGGCGAACTTTTAACTTCACCATTCTCATTTCTGATTGCAGCCCACTAGATTCATTCTGTTGTCAACAAAAAGCTGCTTGGTCGCCATATATTTTGTAACAGAGAGGCCATGACATAATGAATTCTTCTTCATTCATTGCTTCTAACTAACTCAGAAGTTCAGCAGAATCACTTTCAATATATTCTACCTATATATATGACCAGATTATCACGTAAATTGAATTCTTAAATATTCCGTGTCATAAATTTTGAAGTTGGTTAACCTGTGTTTATGTTGTCTGACTTGTACTCATGAGATAATGTCAATTATCACAATAACATCAGAATGCGTGATATAGACTTTACATACATTTCGATATTGACATAATATTGTTCTCAGTTTATTGTGAATAAAAAATCTTATGTCCACATTCTCGGCTTCCCGTTCTCATACCTTTTACTGGCTTCAGCTCATATCCTCTTAGCTTCACAAAATTTACAGCTGAATTATCTTTGTTAATAGATTTGCTGTTTTAAATATAAATCTTATGGAAAAATAAATTTTATTAACATGCTAGAAAATGAGTAGGATGTATTTTAGAGACTTCAAATTACCGGAAATTTAAAGCTATCATCATCTGTTAGCATCTATGTAAACATCAATATCCTGAGTTAAGTAGTTTCTCAATTGTAAATTTTTGGTTCCTGGAAACTATGGAATTTTTGGGTATTAGAAAACTTAAAAAATCACACTTTCGGAACAATTTGAGCTGAAATCCTCGAATTTACAATGAAGCAAATTTTAATGCTTTATCATTTAGAAAATTTACAACCAATCATATGCATATTTCCTATATTTAGCAACTTATCATTAAATAGTAGCACTGTCATAATTTTACAACTTCTGTGGAGAGTGCAGAACCAAAATTAAAGCTTTTTTTTTTTTTTTTTCAATAGACCAATTACAGTTTTCTTAAATGAAAAATGACTGATACTTTTCAATTCCAGTAATAATCCAGTGACCAGCCCTTACTACAGAACTTTCATACCTTCTGTCAAAGCAAATCGTACAAATCATTCATATAATATATCGATGGCTGAGAGCCATACTGTTCTAAGTCCAACTTTTTATAAGAAAGAAATCTGTGTTTCATTGTGTTCCAGTTCTTGTCTGCATATATGAATCGAACAAAATTGTAAATATTCCTCTCCATAGGGTTGCTGTGAAGCTATTCCAAATTGTTTCACGAAGCTTTGAATGCCAGGAGCTTAAAATAGCCCTTACTTACGTTAAAATATGGTGTTCACTTAAATCGGCTACAACTTGCCATTTAATTTGCCCATTGTGCAACTCAAACCAAGAAATGGATTCGGAACACCTCAAAATCTGTGCTTCAGTGGCTAGTCATGATAATATCTTTGAACAATATTGGAGTGCAAGAGGTCAAATGACTTTATTGTCAAACGCCTGGCATTAGAAAACAACAACTTACTTACAAATGGCTTTTAAGGAACCCGAAGGTTCATTGCCGCCCTCACATAAGCCTGCCATCGGTCCCTATCCTGTGCAAGATTAATCCAGTCTCTATCATCATATCCCACCTCCCTCAAATCCATTTTAATATTATCCTCCCATCTACGTCTCGGCATCCCCAAAGGTCTTTTTCCCTCCGGTCTCCTACTGAAAAAAAAAAATAGTAAAATGGACTTGGAACAGTCTGGTTCTGGGCCATCGATATATATTTTCCCCGAAATCTTTCCTCACATCTATAGGCTTTTTAAGGTTGTTGATCCGTCTGAGTAACTTAGGTAATGGTTTGCCTACTTGGCTTAGGAGTTTTCAGCAAATGCTCCCTTATCTAACATTATTATTTTTATGCTCGACCATGCCGAAAGTAGTAATTATATACCTGGTAGCCCTTTAATGCACCTCATTAAAGTACACCTATTCATTATAGTTCAGTTGTTCAGCCAATGACAAATCACCTTTGTACCGTTATAAACCCGCCAGTATCGATTATTCTCGGATATGCAATCGAAAGACAATTAGCGAAAAGTCACGGAGGCTGGAAATCCAATACTGTCGCAGAAGGTTATGTTCTGCTACTATAATAATTAGCGTTAATTGTAAATAATATTCAAATAAATTCAATTTGTCATCCCGTTTTTCAATTCTAAATCAATTTCCAGGTTATATCAAGGTCAATGACATTCGTTCCTCGGAAAAAATCAATACTTTCGCGTCTGCGCACATCTCACAATTCAGGTCAGTTCCGTTCGTCACTTACATAACCATAACATAAAAACTTATGAATAATTTCAAGTTAGAAATATGGTCGAGCATAAAAAGTCGTATGAAACTTGCCTATAATGGTAATTAAGACGCTCGTATGAAACTTATGAAACTCGCTTGTGCTCATTTCATAAACAAACATACTCGCGTCTTAATTATTACCATTATAGGCTCGTTGCATAATGTACTATTCATGTATTTGTATACACTGCAAATAATTCTTTGTAAGTCTTTTTTCATTACACCGTAATATTGTTTTCAATACTGCTATGTTTCACTATTATGTTCCGTATCACTACTTTCCCAAGGCTCCACATTTTAGAAATTTAAGGTGATTATGAATCAAGCTACAATGATTATGAAGACTTCTGATGGAAAAAGACTGGAGTCATGTTGATTGAAAATCTCAATGATGCAATACGAAGTGAAAATAGTAGCAACTTTATCGACGTTATTTAAGAAGAGCTGATGAAATGATTGTCAAACCTTGGCACTGAAAACCAACAAATTCCTTCTTACTGTCACATGATTACGGTGCTCAGAACATTTTGGATTAAGATGGTGTGGCACCAAACACTTGCTTGCTTTCTCACTGCGATTGTAATGTGCAACACAGTTTATGCTACTGCCAGTCGTGGGAACACATTCAAGTGAGACAGGAAAGTTGGTAACAGGGTGGTACAGACAATGAAGAAGGTGTAGGACTCACCAGGAATCACAGAATTTGTGCATGGGTTTTCTGGAAAGATAAAGACAGGAGAAACACAAGTCAAACAAATTTCTGCACTGCTTATAAAAGTACACATGTTAACACAATTACGTAAATTGAAACCTTTCAAACCTGAATGAACGAGCAGCACAGACATATCAATGAAATGTATCAAATATCAAAACACAACACAATGGTTTTCATAGAGTTTCAGTATTCACAGCTACACAATTGTTTTATACTCCAGCTGCAACTTTTAGCAACATTTTTAAAAACACAAATTGGCGAGATTTACACGTGACCTAAATCTGACGGAATTTTCCTTTTCTGAGGTTAAGGCGCAGACATTGATACAGATGTTGTCAGATCAGGTACAGTAGTTCACTAAGGAGAACGGGTTTAATCGAACATTTTCCATTGCCATAGAGATGTTAGAAATACGATATTTCGAAAGTTTGACTGCACTTCTGTCTTCAGATGCAAAATGTCGCTTGTTGTGGCCATGATGATGTTTACTAATGCTCTTGGCTTTGGATTTCCTCCATTTGCCGTCTTGTGTCACAATAGCACTGCTCTAGCTGAGAATCTTCATCTGCATCAGTCTTCGAGATGGCTCCACACTTGGAAACATTCTTTATTTTATTATTTGCAAATTTCGGCATAGTGGGCAGTAAGGTGATGAGCACAGGGACATTCTGCGGAGGTGAGTGAATAAGGCTACTGATGCTGTCCAGGGGAAATCTAGAATTAGGTGTTTATTCTTCAAAATTTCACTCCACTGCTTATTTTGCCAAAAAAGCTAAAAGAATTTACAAAACATTTATATTACTGGTTGTTCTGTATGGTTGTGAAACGTGGACTCTCATCTTTTATTTTTTATTTTATTGGGTTATTTTACGACGCTGTATCAACATCTAGGTTATTTAGCGTCTGAATGATATGAAGGTGATAATGCCGGTGAAATGAGTCCGGGGTCCAACACCGAAAGTTACCCAGCATTTGCTCGTATTGGGTTGAGGGAAAACCCCAGAAAAAACCTCAACCAGGTAACTTGCCCCGACTGGGATTCGAACCTGGGCCACCTGGTTTCCCAGCCAGACGCGCTGACCGTTACTCCATAGGTGTGGACACTCTCATCTTGAGAGAGGAACAGAGATTAAGGGTGTTTGAGAATAGGGTTCTTAGAAAAATATTTGGGGCTAAGAGGGATGAAGTTACAGGAGAATGGAGAAAGTTACACAACACAGAACTGCACGCATTGTATTCTTCACCTGACATAATTAGGAACATTAAATCCAGACATTTGAGATGGGCAGGGCATGCAGCACGTTTGGGCGAATCTAGAAATGCATATAGTGTGTCAGCTGGGAGGTCGCAGGAAAAAACTGCGCTGAATTCAAGCGGTCAAAGATTCTCTCTAAGACATCTGTCCCATCCCGAGATATCCAGCACCAGCATGATACGCTAATGTATCCTGGCCTGCCATGTCAGATCATACCTGTGGCCAGACTGCTGATATATTCCAGTTTCGTCAGAGAAAATGACTTTCGTGCAGTCATCTAGACTAGTTACAAAGGCAACTTGGTCTACAGCTTGTTCCTCGGACATTTTTTCTTTAGTCGCTGCCCGGTAGCATTTAATATCACAATCTGTTCTCAGACAGTTAACAACCGTTTGTAAATAGCCCAGAAAGCGAGACAATGCCTTCAGTTGACAACCAGCCTGCCCAAGCCTTCGTCCTGTGTCCTGGTTGAAACATGTGGACTTCTACCAACCTCACCATGATTCCGATAACGACCCATCTTTTTGCCATAGAACTAAAAACTCCCAGTCTACAGCTCACCTCTGAAGCTGAAAGCCATGTTGGATCAGAGCAATTAGTTGAAGCCTCCCTCTGGTCCGCCATTGTAAAGTTGTTGTTGTTTTCTAATGCCAGGCGTTTGACAATAAAGTCATTTGACCTCTTGCACTCCAATATTTTTCAAAGATATTGTCATGGTCAGCCACTGAAGCACAGATTTTGAGGTGTTCCGAATCCATTTCTTGGTTTGAGTTACACAATGGGCAGTTAGGGGACTGATATATTCCAAGTCTATGCAGATGCTTGGACAAACAGTCATGCCCTGTTGCCAATCTAAATGCAGCTACAGACGATTTTTGTGGTAAATCGGGAATTAACTGTGGATTATGATGCAGAGAGTTCCATTTTTTCCCTTGAGATTGTGTTATCAAATTTTCTTTGTTGAAGTCTAAGTATGTAGATTTAATAAATCTTTTCACAGAGTAATACGTAGATTCAGTAACAGGTCTGTAAGTAGCTTTGCTAAAGCATCCGCATTCTCGTTTCCCAGGATTCCACAATGGGATGGTATCCATTGGAATACAATTCTTTTATTGAGTGATATTAATTGAGAGAGCATTTTAGTTATTTCTGCTGTTTGAGATGAAGGTGTGTGTTTAGAGACTATTGATAGAATAGCTGCTTTGGAGTCTGACAATATAACTTCATTCTTAAATTTATTGATGTGGCATAGAAGATTCCTGAGACTTTCACTTATTGCAGTGATTTCTCCATCAAAACTTGTTGTTCCATATCCAAGAGATCTATAAAGTGAGAAGAGACAGCACATAACACCTGCACCGGCACCTTGTTCTCTGGAGATCAAGGATCTGTCGGTGTATAAATGAAGCCAGTTTTGTGGAGGATACCTAATATTAATTGTCTCTAAAGACAATTGTTTCATTATTTCAGTGTTTACGTAACGACTATTAATGTCTATACACGTCTAATAATGATGATGGTAATGATATAATAATAACACAATTTAACAACGGTTTTCAACCCAGTATTATTTTAACAGTTTTACAGCAAGGTATACTTTCACAACTATGCAAGTAGCACGAAATTAATCTGAAAGTAAGATCAAATTAATGATGGAAAGCTATTCAGTAAATGAACACGACCAGTATAATATGATACTTCTACTCAATCATTCCAATAGCTCTGTGCTATCATGCCTGCTCACAGACCAGAAGGTTGAGAGTTCGAATCCTGGGGGTCGAAGATTTTTGTTTTCATTATGCAGGTTATATTTCGTTTATCATCATTATATTTTACTGCAAAATTTACAAATGTTCGTCTACTATTAGAAATAGATTACTTTTCTTCCTAACTTTTAAAATGCGACAACAATCGAAGTAAAATGATTTTCAATAGCTGCCAGAGCAACCACGTGTGTACTGAGCATGCGCAGTATGTTATAACTGGAACTTGGAAAATTCAGGTGACCCAAATTTTGTTTCTGCGTCTGTACATAAATTCAATCTTCAGTCTTATACTTAGCACTTCATTTTCTTGTCTTTCCAACCTTCTTAATGTTGTGTGTCTAATATTTGACGTAAGTCCAATCTAAACACCATCTTCTCATTACAATTATCAGACAGACATTATCACATCCGTCTGCCCACATGTGACAAGTTCTTCCAACTTCATTTCTAGGCTTTCATGAAAGTTTGAAGTCTGGTTATGATCGATCATTTGTTACGCACTTTTGCCATAGAAACTGATATAAATTCTATGACATGATACACATTCGTCTATCTACAAATGATCATCAAAATGGAGGACTTGTGAAATTCCAGAATTAATGTCGTTCATTCACTTAGTATGTAGTTCTTGGACATGTCATTAAGATATAGCTTTGAAGAAAACTGGAACCGGTTGTAGGTCTACTTTGAGGTTATGTTCACATACTGCTGCTACTGATGAAGTTTAATGCGAATTTTTAGAATTTTATGAAAGAGCAGATGACAGAAATATAAGCAAACTATCGTAACAAATGAACACTGAAAAGGTTTGCAATGGTTAAAAACCTCTACCCCACGTCATATACAGGCCAGTCACTTTATGGTGACAGCTCTGGCCTGGCGACGCAGTGGTTTGGGCGAGTTCACCGTTTGTTCGAAGGGGTGTTCATTTTAGTCTTCCCCTGGCTGCGCTAGCGGTCACATCTCGGGAGCGTTAGTGTGGGCGTACAGTCGCGCTAAGGACGTACTACACCACCACTGCCTTGTGCATTGCAATTTAGTGTGTTTGTTACGTACATTTCATTTAGTTACTTAAATAATTGTAGTGCTTCTGTTTTGTATTGTTTAGTGTGTAGTATTTATTGTCTAGATTCACTGCTATTTTCTGTTTGTGAAAATGCTGCCTGTTAGAAGTAAACTGAAAGCTCGGGTATTGCATTCGCAGTCGCGAGAAGTCGTGGGCAACCTGTAGCGCTTTATGAAGATAGTGTTGGAAGAAAAAACGTAATAAATGTTGGAAAACTTGTAGCAGAGTTTACCGCTGTGTCTGAGAGCTGTGTTAGCCGAATAATAAGGGAGACTAAAGACATTGATAATCGGCGCCAAAATCAACTGTGGACAGCTTTAATGAAGCTGTCATAAGACAAACCAAAGCACGAGTTCTATATTTCACAGAACAGCGGCCCAGACTTAAAAAAAATATATATTATTGAAATTGAAAGACTATCGACTTTCAGGGAGGTATCTCGACTTTGAGGGAAGTTATTATGAAATCAGGATTTTATTAGAAAAAAAAAACACAAAATAATCGCTAAATTCTGGTCGAGCATCACAGCATTAGGGCCAAAAGTTTGCAGTATTTGAGGAAAATAAAGAAGTACAGAGAAGAAGGCCGCTCCATCTTTTACATGGATGATGATGATGATGATGATGGGAAAGGTAACAGTGAAGCACTGATGAACATTAACGGTATTTCCGCATGAGTATATTTCATTGTTAATTAGTGATTATCTGTTAAATATAGTGATTCAATTGCTGCTCATTGTATTTCTGCATTAGTGTGTATTAGTGAATATTGTTCCGGAGTATGAAGTGAACACAGTCACAGGAGCTCAAAATTATGCAGACGCTGCAACGTGAAACTTCATTTCTGATATGACTGTATTTCCCTCCCTCCATTCGCTCCGTCTCGGGTCGGTCTCCCTCCCACAGTCGAACCTTCTCCTCTCTCGCGTCGACGAGCTGTCACCATAAAGTAACTGGGCTGTATATAATTATGATCCAAAAACTTTGCATGATCATTGTTCAATGGGAAGTATGCCAATTTTGTTAGGATTACAATAACAGGGTGCATATGGATGCCCCAACCTCAGAAAGGATTAATCACAATCGTCATAAAATGTAGGCAAAGACGCAAATCGCTACACATCAACGTGTGGCATCTAAGTCCTCTGGCGTCTGACCAACAGAAAAATATTAAGATACTCAAAACAGAAGCAATGTGAAAAAATAAGACTAAAATATTAGATTTCCTCCAAAAATAAAAATAAATGACACTCTAAAATATTCAAACACCCTAAAAATTACGTAATAACAGATCAAAACCATCAAATATGATTGTCTGTAACATCTATATAGGAATTAGGGTAATGGAATTAGGAAAAATAAATACAATTTGATGTAAGATTTAAGAGTGTCTAATGAATGAAATGAAATAAGCTATGAATAATAGTGAATCCTACAATGATGATGATGATGATGATGATGATGATGATAATAATAATAATAATAATAATAATAATAATAATGTATTAAATCAGAATGTACTATTTACAGGACAAGTAATGAACTGTGTTGAACCACAGACATCTAACAATTAACAGGTATACTGTATATAAGCACATTACAGTACCTCGTAAATAGTCATTGTTATTTATCCATCTGTATGTGAATAATGCCAAGCTTATATTAACTTTCTATAGTTACACCTGTATTTTGTACGAGTCCATGTCAAAGCACAACTGAATTATAGTATTTCTTTTTTATTTATTGTAAACTCTCCATGGAATATAATAAATGCTTCCAAGTAGGTTATGTATTATGGGAACTCCTTTTGTGTACAGGAATAAGTCGAAATTCCGTTCCACAAAATTCTTTCACTTTTGCTATTAGTGTAGATCGAAAATAGCCGTTACACATCAGGACCATAATCATACTAGTAAAACCTCTATTATCCGTGATAATCAAGAGGGTGGACTGGATGGTTAATAAAAAAATCGAATAAATCGTACCATGTAATATTTTCATAAATTAAGTGCACATTACAATTTTTGTAATTTCCTCTGTAATGTTGGTGTTTACTAGTGTGTTTTAGTTCGAACTTAGGTTTAAGATACAAATTAGATTAATTTTAAATGTTATTTCAAGTGATCGTGCTTCATTTAATTTAGGATATTCCCTGTTATTATTATTATTATTATTATTATAAATTATTGTTAGTATTAATTA
The DNA here is from genome assembly GCF_040183065.1 of Periplaneta americana. Classification (NCBI taxonomy): domain Eukaryota; kingdom Metazoa; phylum Arthropoda; class Insecta; order Blattodea; family Blattidae; genus Periplaneta; species Periplaneta americana. Next base: position 179,465,086 of record NC_091128.1, read on the forward strand.
TTAGCATTATTATTAATTGTATTTTTAATTAATAAGTTTATTATTGTCATTATTGAGTGTAATTAGTTACCACTGCCACCGGATATATACTCATTGCAGTGTGAATACATACATACATACATACATACAACATGCTAGGAAGTGGACCAGAAGTTCACCAATTTACGTCTGTCTGTAAGGGCCAGGAAGAGGTCTCGTGTTGGAGATTCACAGACTTCATACACTCTATTCTTGTTTTCCATTAATCGCGCAGTTTCAACACAATCTTGTGTTCTGATGCGAAATGAGCTGCAGTTTCTCTTTTCCCAAACCTCTCAATTATTTGAATTTTTATTTCAATACTCAGCAAAACACTTTTGACACTTGTGGAAAATATTTTGCATAGAAGATATAAAGCACTCGAACAGTAAGACAAGGATGATTGCTGCACGGGTTTGCTATAAATTGTGCGGAAGTTCTTGGAACCATTTCTCTGAAAGAAGGTGGAGACTATTTTACAAGTTGGGAAAAACGCCTTCAAGTAACGGTTCTTATTGCCACAAGTAGTACTATGTAATGGTGAAGGTTTGTAATAATACACTCTACAAAAAATAGGTAATAATGTAAGTACTTTTTTGGTAGGCTATTTTACAACGCTTTATCAACATCTTTGGTTATTTAGCGTCTGAATGAGATGAAGGTGATAATGCCGGTGAAATGAGTCTGGGGTCCAGCACCGAAAGTTACCCAACATTTGCTCGTATTGGGTTGAGGGAAAACCCCGGAAAAAACCTCAACCAGGTAACTTGCCCCGACCGGGAATCGAACCCGGGCCACCTGGTTTCGCGGCCAGACGTGCTGACCGTTACTCCACAAGTGTGGACAAATAATATAAGTATAGAGCTACATTTTCCCGCAAGAAAGAAAGAAAAGAGCGAGAGAAAGACAGTCGGATAATCTGCCAATCGGTTAATAGGGTGATGGATAATCGGGGTTCTACTGTATTAGAATATTCCCGAAAATATAAGTAAAATGTAAATAACCAAGAATATCAAAATATTTAAAACAAAATGTAAAGAAGACAAACTAGACAAATGTACTAGCATTACCAAAATGCCTGAAACTCCCATAAAAGAAGAGAGCAGCACCCACCTCATCCTGAGCACCAGGTTGACGGGGGGGATGACCTGGGCCTGCATGCGGTACAGGTTGTCTTGGCTGGCGTCCGGCCCCAGCACCTCGCTCGTCCTCGTGCTGCCCTCCGTGTCCGTCAAGTCCTTCTCGCTGCCCGACGAGCCCACAGTCTCTATGTTGTTCATCGGCTTCTCCGCACACTGCCACAAAATCAATTTCTAAAGAATCGAAAGCTTATCGAGTTGACTACATAAAAACAAACCTCGTCCATCACAGTTTTTAACTTCTGATGCAAGCAATGCAGCTGTAAAGTTTTTCAAGTTATGTGTACAAGAATGTGTCAGATGAGATGAATGCAAAGCTACTACCATACAGGGTGTTCACAAATGATTGAAGCAGGTATTTTGTTTAACATATGATCACAAAGCTGTAGTTACATAGAAAAACTCACCAAGTCTTTTGACATGTTACAGGTACTCGATATGTGCTCCTCTAGTGACTGCACACATCAACTCTGTAATCAAGTTCGTCCCACACTCGATGTAGCATGTTTATGTCAATTTCAGCAAAATCATTAATGATGTGAGCCCAGAGTTCTGGCAGATAGACTGATAACGATGGCACAAATACTGAATCCTTCACATATCCCCATACAAAAAAGTCACAAGGGATGAAGTCGGGAGAGCATGCAGGCCATTACGGCAGTTCGTTATCATTATTCCCAATATGACAAATTCATCAGTTTCACACAGCCTGGTGTTTAAGAAGTCATCAATGTCGACATACAAATGAGGTGGAGCAACATCTTCAGGCACAGGACGACGATCCATTGATTTCCCTTCAGAGGCATCTTGTAGATTTAAACTGTTCATACCATCACTGAATGGAGTTGACGCTGGGTGTATCTTTATGGAACTTGATTTTAAAGCGTTGTTAAACCAATGTGACAAACTGACTTGAATGGAATTAGAGGATAGCATATGCTTTCTCACAGTTTGTCGCCATCTTACAACTGTAGAACTCTCACGGCTGCAGGCAGAAACATATGCTTGCTGGACAATTCAAACAAAACTTAAAAGAGCTTCAATCATTTGTAGACACAGTGTTCAAAGAGAAGTGGACGAGCATACACTGTAATTGTAGCTTTAACAAACATTAGACAAGACTTACCTAGGTAATGAAAGGGTATAAAAAATGTGTAAAATTAAACTCAGTCGAATTAACAAAGAAGTACAAAAGGTCTCGAGATCTGGCACAAAATGTTGAATCTCTTTTTCATCATACATGTAGAAGTTACTTACAAATGAAGTGCAGAAATAAGATGTGGGTATCTTAAGCAGAACTTAATCAGTGACTGTCATTTTATCAAACAAAAGCAACTGACCAACAGACATTCTTTGCTGTCATTCATTTGTACAAATACAGTGACCTGGGTTTGAATTCTGACACCACTCTTAGTGTTGGTTAACAATTTTCAATTAGGCATTGGACCTGAACCTTGAAAGCAGATGATGATTAAGAATATGCAAGAATTAATGAAGACATATGTTATCTAACCTCGTCATCTGATGATTCACCACCTTCTTCTTCAGATGACCAAACCCATTCGCCTGTTACAGTTCGATGTAATCGCCCTGATGTGCCAGGCTGTCGTTTTGATGCCTGGCAAAATTAAGAACAAGTTCTCGTTATGTGCGAACTGCAACACTGACAAACATAATAGAATGCAATGCTGCTGGTGTATTATACATACTTTCTGCACTCTCGTCTCTAAACTTGGACCAATGGCAACTAATGTCTGTTGAAGGTACTTTCTATCTTTAGCTTTCTTGAAAAACGGATGTTTCAGGAGTTCAGTTGCTGTTGGCCTGAAAATGAAATATGCGATGTAAACAATAAGTGTGCAGCACTGCTTTCCTTTGGCACCAAGTTACACTGCTAGTAAAATAATTCGTGTGAAGATCAGAGGAATAGCAGTTTTCCTCTCAAAGATGTCAACACACTAATGAATGCATCATAATTGAAGAGCAGAAATGGCCATTGTTTGGCATTTTTCATATTTATTCTGTGTTTAATTTCCTCCCAAGTGTCATTTATATGTGTTACTGTTGCTCCATGATATTTGAATTTTTCCATCTCTTCGAAGGATAAATTTCCAATTTTTATATTTCCATTTCGTACAATATTCTCGTCACGAGACAATCATTTACTTTGTATTTTCGGGATTTACTTCTAACCCTATCGCTTTACTTACTTCAAGTAAAATTTCCACGTTTTCCAAAATCGTTTGTGGATTTTCTCCTAACATATTCACGTCATCCGCATAGACAAGAAGCTGATGTAATCCGTTCAATTCCAAACCCTCTCTGTTATCCTGAACTATCCTAATAGCATACTCTAGAGCGAAGTTAAAAAGTAAAGGTGATAGTGCATCTCCCTGCTTTAGCCCGCAGTGAATTGGAAAAGCATCTGACAGAAACTGGCCTATACAGACTTTGCTGTAAGTTTCACTGAGACACATTTTAATTAATCGAACTTGTTTTTGGGAATACCAAATTCAATAAGAATATTATATAAAACTTCTCTCTTAACCGAGTTATATGTCTTTTTGAAATCTGTCAATAACTGATGTACTGTACCCTTATACTCCCATTTTTTCTATTGAATACAAAAAATCTGATCAATAGTCGATCTATTACGCCTAAAACCACACTGATGATCCCCAATAATTTCATCTATATATGGAATTAATCTTCTCAAAAGAATATTCGACAAAATTTTGTATGACATCAACAAAAGTTACTGTGTTATATATTACAATAAATAGAAATGATTCATATATTACATTTACATTTAAGATGGATATATATTCTTCACAACTACATAAACAGTTTAAAAAATAAACACAACAACAGAAGTGGGAAACCTTTTACAGTTTCCTGTAAAATTTTCTGAATGACACATACAACCTTTGCCATTTCTACTCTTCAATTATTTTAGTTAACAAATTATGGAAGAATGCAAAAATAACGTTCTCTGGCATATTCTTGATATCTGCATGTTCTTGGAGCCTCACCTTTTAGACGGATCTTTCTGCAGGCAGTCAACTATCATCTTGCGGAAAGTCTTGCCATACGCTTTGTACTGGTCCTTCTCCTCCGCACCAGTATCTAGCGTCGGAGGGTCATTCTGGAGCGTCAACATTAGCACTTTCATTGGTGGGTATTTGTGGTAAGGGGCAGTGCCTGTCGCCATTTCAATTGCTGTGATTCCAAACGACCAAATATCAGCCTTGAAGTCATAACCGTGGTCCTGCCCAACAGAACAAATCACGCCCACAGTTACATTACATGTCTCATATTTGTTGTGTTCTATAAGATAAAAGACAATGCCAATAGTTCATTATGGGAGTTACTTCACATTATGATCATTTTTATTTACAATGAACTTATGATCGCTAACTCCTTTCACATCCTTGTCAATGATACAATATCCTTGCAACACTCAGGTATTACTATTACATCCACTGTTAGCCACCAGATTGTACTGTGTGACATAGGAATCCTGGTTGTACCTTTCTCCTAAAAGAAGTCCAGAGACAAACACGGTACCCACTAAATGCAACAGCATTTGTCTGTTCTATCGAAAATTGTTGCTTTCCAGTAACTCAGAAAGCACTTAACATGGTCTCTCCACTTTTGCTGGGGGAAGGAGGGAGGTACCATGATGATGACACATACTTTTTATTAAACATTTGCAACAATTCAGTTCATTATGTTACCAGTGACATCGTTTATAATTTATGTAGTTACCCAAAGAAAGATTGGGCTGTTGGAATATTCAAAGTCCCAGATCACAAGATAACGAGTAATTCAGTTATTTAAATTCACTGTATTTGTTGTTGGAACTCGTTCAGAAACTCACTTCAGAAATTGCAATAAAATGTTAATTTGTTGTAAATTATAGATAAATGCAATTTTTTTCTTTTATAAGTTTTGAAAGGATACAGGTAGCAAAGAGGTAGCTAAATGGAAGAAACACCTAATTTTTATTTTGTTTATAACAAATGATATGAACTGACCAGAGATGATTTGTTTTACTTTTATTTTTATTCCCTTTCCAACAGAAAATGAAATGAAGAAAACTTTGAAGTTATGGATTTATTTTAATATGTTCTAACAATAATAATAAAGTTAGATATAACATAAATTTTTCAATGTCATTGTAAATGCGGTGACTTTTTTAACAATAACAATGACATTTAAAATGTTTAAAAGAAGCATTGTTTGCTGTTGTTTAGTCAACTGTCTGAAGACAGGTCTGGAACCCACATGTGACACCAACAAGGCATCACTCATGAGGCAACTAGGCCAGGAGATAATGGGATAGGGTGGCCAGTTTCTTTCCCCCTCCACTGCATACATCGCCAACTAGCTACATATTTCACTAATCAGACTTCAGATGCATACAAACAATTGTTCTTCCTCTGGCACATATCGTCAAGTGAGATGTACTGCCTGATAATAGATGTACATATCAGCCAGAACCTCAATCAGAGATAACTTATTTTAAATAACAACAACAACTTAATTGAAATACTATTGCATGGAGATCAAGTATTGAATCCTTGGACAGAGGGAAGAAACAGGGATTTTCCCTTTAAGTTCAGAAAAAATTGACAGCAGTTATCTGATAGATGACTCAATACTGTAGCTAACGAAGGGAAATTAATACATGTAGGATCCAAAATAAGGATCAGAACGGAGAGATGATTGTAGATTCATCAGCGTCTTGTTAAGATACCGTTTGTTTATGTTAGTTAATAAGTATGATTGTAGCATTTATCCAACCTCTTGGTCTCACAGCAGGTGCCATTCCAAAATACTGACAAAGGATGTCATCTGGCTAGAAGGACAAACCTTGCTTCAATCTAACTGTAAGCACAATATCTGTTAATTCCTAGCAGCTCAATATAAAACATACTCGACTTCAAATTTTTACAAGACAAAGATCTATTACTATCCCCTAAGAATTGAATGAATTATTTCCCAACAAAAATTTGTTCTGCTGCATTAAAAATGTTAGTAAATATAATCACAGGAACAACAAACAGCAATTCTATTTCAATGTCTGATGTGCGATGAATGTTTGGGAATTCAAAACTGGTTAACAACAACAGATTTTTGACCACAGTAAAAGAATTTGGCTTCTATCGAGAGGGAAGTAAAACCAGAAGATCTATGTTACAGATTTCATGTTATGTAACAAAACCCTGACCCTAAATGAGACAGCCACATGCAAAATTTGCCACTAAATTCTTGCATAAGTTAAAATTCAACTCCTGCCATTGTTCTTGCCTATTAACATATCTTAGAATTCTGACTCCTATAGTCGCGACACTGTTATTCCCGGCGTGACTCCTCCTCTTTGCTTACGTCTTTGGAAGTGAAGGCTCTATAAAGTATAGGTAGGTAGTATCGTTCGCCATTTTTGTTCTTTCGTTCCAGAGCTACCAGACGAGGAATCTATTTGCCACACCGTTGAACATTATCATGTCGTAGTTCCTATGATAATAAATCAAATGCACTGTAATTCAGCAAATAACTGAGCGGCAAATAACGTCCTCGTGTGCTTTCTGCGAACGTCAACGAAAGAGCCAAAATGGCGGGCGATTATATTAAGAATTTATCGACCCTTAGGAAATGCATAACGCCTTCATCAGCGAATCGCAAGACGCACACATTTAAATGTAGCCGACCTGCAACGTGATTGGCTGCCGGACATTAGAGCGACGGGACTATAGATATATCTACCTTAGAGAAGAAACTCTTCTCATGATTAGACTATCAAGAATTGAGGAAATTCTCAGTTGACTGAACTGAAAATTACCATATTTGGTGCATACATATTCAACACAAATTTTTAAAACGTATTTTCCAAATAGCATATTTAATCGCGAAATTTCCCTCCTCCAGTAATTTCCTCCTCCTCCCCCAAGATTGGGGCATATTTTTTAGAATTTTCATTTTCCTCACTTAATTTGCTCCCTGTGCATGAGTGTGTCTTTCGTGGAATTTAAAGCATTGTAAAAACACGCATGGGAAATCCGAAGTTATTATCCAATCCTTATACAGTGAAAAATGCAGTGATTCCTCTGATGACAAGGAAGATGATCTGAATAGAGTATAAAGTATATGTTGTTGTTGTTGTTTTCTAATGCCAGGCATTTGACAATAAAGTCATTTGACCTCTTGCACTCCAATATTTTTCAAAGATATTGTCATGGTTAGCCACTGACGCACAGATTTTGAGATGTTAAATGGCAAGTTGTAGCCGATTTAAGTGAACACCATATTTTAATGTTTTGGTCGCTACTTCATTCACACACAACCCCCAGACTGTCTGGAGAACCACACCTGCTGTTGGTCGACGGGTCAACTGGACCTAGCTGGGAGATCTTGTTGATCACCAGCTTTCCCTCCTTAAGCCACTGGAGGACGATTTTAATGCCATAGCAGGTCAGCACTAGGAACAGAAAGTAAGAAGGGTAGGAAGGAAAGGGAAATGAACCCCTAGGCCTCGAATGCTCTAGTACTGTCGGGGTCGAAGAAAGTAAGAGTTCAGTCAGAGGACTGGATAGGAAAGGCTAAAGAGAGAATTAGGTATTGAATAGAGGAAAATTATACCAAATTCGGTCATTAACTCATCAAGCTGACCAGTGCTAACTGATGAGTAGCCCCTCCCTCGTAAAATTATGCTTACTAACAGCTGCACCACGGGAAGGTAGGGATGGGACATTGGGTATTTGTCCAGGTTGGTTCCTTAAAGCCTTCAATGGGAAGGATTAATGGCTCTCCCCCCTGTATTCGACAAATACCGTTTTGCAACTGTATAAAGTATATGTAGATTATGTTTATTTTCTTTACATAATTAATAAGTTAATTTTCATACGAATACTTTTCGCGTGAAGTTTAACAGCACAATCCAAGGTTAGTCGGGATGACACCATCAGCATTAGAACTAACACACAGCATTACAAAGAAAAGCCGTAAAATTGCCTGTAATTACTGAAATTGTATAATACATATATCCTACAGTAATTTGGTATTAAACAATAATATGAATTCTTAATGTTATTTATGACCAGTTTATTGCGATATTTTGTACTCATCACGTAATTCCTCCCCCCTTTTTGCCTCCGGATTTTGAGAGGAAAAAAAAAGTTGGAAAATTACGCGCTTAAATAGGTAAATACTCCAGACCCAACAGTTCCCAAAGCTTCTTTCTTTCCTAGAAATGTTTAAACTGCTCTTTGCAATCTCTTCGGTATTTGGTCCCAGAAATCTGAGGGATCACGAATCTTATCACTAAAAAAATGTTCAGATAACACAGAGTGCCATCGTGTGCAACTTACAGAACTGAGGCTTCTACATACAGCTCAGACTCTGTATGCCACATAGCATCGTGCATTACAGGAGCTATGCTCGGTTCAAGTTTGTCGAGTATGGCGAAGTTCGGAATTCGCCGATGTTCGCTCTCTATCATGTTTGTTCAGCCTTGTTATGAAAATATTCGCTGTCCTCCACTCCCACCCCTTCATGTTTTAACCACTTAAAGATTTTAGTACGTATCTTGCAATTAGTTTTTCATATGGAATAAGATGAATTCTGTAATATCTCGGTTGCCTCTCCCATGTTCGAACATTGCAGGACACTATTGCTACAGTACTCGCAGCTTTACTTTCCTCCCAAACATTTTTTGCCCGAAAAATCCATTTTTGGCCGAGTTTCAACCTCTGACCCCCAGACCTAATGTCGATCAGATTAATGTACTCAGTCAAGTCCTGATCCAACCGACAATTATTTGACGTAGTCTGTTACGAATTATGACTTCCTTTAGAGAATACCCCCTATGTTGCTGTGTTGACACAAGATCACCTTAGAACTATGGTGCAATAATCTTACATAATAACTGTTAAGAACAAGTATCTGAATATATTTACTTACTGGCTTTTAAGGAACCCGGAGGTTCATTGCCGCCCTCACATAAGCCTGCCATTGGTCCCTATCCTGAGCAAGATTAATCCATTCTTTATCATCATATCCAACCTCCCTCAAATCCATTTTAATATTATCTTCCCATCTACGTCTCGGCCTCCCCAAAGGTCTTTTTCCTTCCGGCCTCCCAACTAACACTCTATATGCATTTCTGGATTCGCCCATACGTGCTACATGCCCTGCCCATCTCAAAGTCTGGATTTAATGTTCCTAATTATGTCAGGTGAAGAATACAATGCATGCAGTTCTGCGTTGTGTAACTTTCTCCATTCTCCTCTAACTTCATCCCTTTTAGCCCCAAATATTTTCCTAAGAACCTTAATCTCAAATACCCTTAATCTCTGTTCCTCTCTCAAAGTTAGAGTCCAAGTTTCACAACCATAAAGAACAACCAGTAATATAACTGTTTTATAAATTCTAACTTTCAGATATTTTGACAGCAGACTAGATGACAAAAGTTTCTCAACCGAATAATAACAGGCATTTCCCATATTTATTCTGCGTTTAATTTCCTCCCGAGTGTCATTTATATTTGTTACTGTTACTCCAAGATATTTGAATTTTTCCACCTCTTCGAAGGATAAATCTCCAATTTTTATAGTTCCATTTCGTACAATATTCTGGTCACGAGACATAATCATATACTTTGTCTTTTCGGGATTTACTTCCAACCCTATCGCTTTACTTATTTCAAGTAGAATTTCCGCGTTTTCCCTAAACATTTGTGGATTTTCTCCTAACATATTCACGTCATCCACATAGACAAGCAGCTGATGTAACCCGTTCAATTCCAAACCCTCTCTGTTATCCTGAACTTCCTAATGGCATATTCCAGAGCGAAGTTAAAAAGTAAAGGTGATAGTGCATCTCCCTGCTTTAGTCCACAGTGAATTGGAAAAGCATCACATAGAAAGTGGCCTATACGGACTCTGCTGTAAGTTTCACTAAGACACATTTTAATTAATATCTGAATATAATCTATAACCTATCATATAATGTGGATGTTGCTGGTTACATTATCTGAATATAATCTATCATATAATGTAACCAGCAACATCCCAAAAATCACATTACTTTCAACAGCTCACAGGCACTAAGAAACTAACCCTATCTACAGGGGGTTGAAAAAAGAAACAATTACAACGAAGATTAAACAACTACTGACCACATGATTGACTATTAAGAAGATGCAGTGGCCAACAGTAGCAGACCCAAGAGCAACACTGATGATGACATGCTGCACAATGAGAAGGCAGTGCGAAGGTTGGATCTTTCTTCGTCTTCCTCTCCGGGCTCACTGGCCTAATGAGCAGAATGTTGTTCTCTCTTTTCTGCTCACATGGAAATGAAGGAAAAGCCAGTTCTCGAATCGAAATGTTATAAGTCCTTATATATTTCACTGATAATGGGAAAAGTGGAAGCCACAATTCTTCTGAGTGATCATCACTGCTTCCTCCCCTCATTTACAACAAAAATTGTCCCAACATTGTATGAGAAGTCCACGAGTTTAAAACACAACTAAAGCTTCGTCACTCTATGCACAACCTGCTTGTTTATCTCACTCCGGCTTGTACAAACCTCAGAGAACTGAAACTAACTTGTTCCATGACTTCAGGAGCCATCCAGCATGGCGTCCCAACAAACGTGTGACGCACTTTCTGTCTGGAAAGGTCTCTGCCAGTAGCCAACCACGCCGACACACCAAAGTCTGCTATCTGCACAGTTCCGTCTTCTCCCAGCAAAATGTTGCCGGCCTTCACATCTCTGTAACATCAGGAAATTCAAATTGTTAAGCCTGAGTTGGCAGAAGTATACCGACACTGACTTGATTAACAATTCTTAAAAAAAAATGTAAATTTAACGACTTTGCTATCATTTGAGCTGCTGGCAGAGACATTCATTAACATATTAAGTCATAACAGCAAATAAGTAGCTTCAAAACGCAACATATTGCAATCATGTAATATGAATTGTTTTCTTTGTCCTACTTTATTACATGTTTATTCCAATTACAGTCAATGAACACAAAGTGTATTACACCTAGTCAAAAATAAAAATTACAAAGCAATAATAAATATTAAAATTTACAAATTTTCGTAATATGTATTATTAAAGTAAGTATTCATTAATATTATAAAAGGACTGACAGTACCCATAAGCCAATCAGAGATTAGTTAGTTATCTTAAATTTTCCCTTGCTCATGTAACAAATATCAATGAATTTCATTAGACACTCTTAAAGCCATGACATCAATATTATCTATAGTCTTAGTTAATCTAAAATGAGGCATGTCAGACAGAGCTTCACTCCTCGTAACATATTTCTGAGAGTTTTATTAAACAAATAATAATTCCAGTAAGTATAGCTCTGTGAGTCTTTATTTTCTCTCTTTAAGGGAAGACAGCAGTGTTCGTACACAGGGGAATTTGTAATGATTCTCACAACTTTCGTTTGCAGTTTAAACACTTTGTACTAACATAATTCAATTTAAATCCTGTGCAAATTCAACCTCGCAAATTTCTAGCGCAATAATTAACAATAGATCCCTATTAGAAACAACTAAATTCAGCTTGTTTTGCTATTAGATCTATGCAAAAGATAGTAAATATCAATACCTTAAAAACAATATACTTTGCATACTTCCACTCGGTAATGAGTTTTGGAATAATATTCTGGGGAAATTCCACAGATAGTAACAATATATTTCTATTACAAAAAAGAGTAATTAGAATAATAGTAGGTGCCAAATCTAGGGAATCGTGTAGGACTATTTTAAAAAACTACAAATAATGCCCATGGCTCGTCAGTATATTCTTTCATTAATAATCTTCCTCATATGCAATCGTGAAAACTTTGTAACTAATTCAACAGTTCATAGCATAAATACAGGTCAAAAATGACTTTCATACTCCATCGGCAAGTCTATCGTGCTATCAAAAAGGAGTGCGTTATATGGCAGTAAACATTTTTAATAGCCTCCCTATCGATATAAAAAATGAAACTCAAAACATAAGATTATTTAGGGCCAAATTAAAGAAGTACCTAATTTCTCACGCCTTCTATTCTGTAGGTGAATTCATGACATTCAATAACGCTTCATGAAATTGATACTAAAACTTTGTGTTGTACTAGTAGACTATATTGTAAATCTCGTCTGTATATATTTCATCTAGACTGTGACTATAAATTAAGACTTTATAATAGTATTAAGTTTTTTGACTTGTTCCATATTCTAGCTGTAAAGCAATGTATGAATACCATGGAATGTTAATAAATACAATACAATACAATACAATACAACTGATCTGTCTCAAGGCACAGTTCTAATCTCTGCTCTCACCTGTGGATCTGCCCGTTGCTATGGAAGTACTCCAGCCCCTTCAGCACCTCTTTAAGAACGGTGGCAATGGTGGACTCGTCAAACACGCCGTGCCGACAGTTGCTGGAGCGCATCTTGTGCTTGATGATGTCCAGCAGCGAGCCGCCCTCCAGCAGACGCAGCACCAGCCACAGCTCTTCGCGCACCACGAAGCTCGTGTAGTACGTCACTACGTTTTCATGGTTGCAAGAGGACATGGCCTGGATTTCTTTCTGTAACAGACAAGAGAACAATCATGACATGTGTAACATGTACAGATTGTGCCCCATTCATTAATCAAATTTAAATTAGGAAAATTTTAACTATCACTCAACTGATTGGGGGGAGGCAGAAAAGAGGACGGAATTTAAATGATTTGCTGCTTAATTCGTTAAAGCATTAGATCCAACTGTCCACCACAGCTCTACAGTTATTTCTTGCTACTGCATTATTTCATTTACTATACCTGCTTTCTACCAGCAATTTTTACATCAATTATCCCTCCTTTCTGTAATTCAGTACTGCCCTAGGGACTGTTACTCTGGTTAACTTCGCCATTACTTGCTTACATATGTCTTACGTTTGATTTATTTGGCTATAGTTTAATCTGTTATCCTTATGAGGTATAACTGCATATGGGGAGGCATTACAAAACTGCTTTTGTTCCTCTACTTCTAGTACAAAAATGTATACTCAAAATTTGTTTCATAACATGACTGAATTATCCAACAAAATTGGTTATTCCTAATTTAATGTTTTTAAGACTGACTAAATTTCTGTGGTTTCAAAGCAAAAGGAGATATGTGTCAATTTTTGGCGATTTTGTGATATATTGTGCATCCTAATGATATCTTTATTATTGCAAACGCTGTCCTGCATATCTCTCTCTAACCCGTTGTCATGAAACATGAATGCTATGGTTTTATACAGCCATTCAAACTTTAAATGCTCACTCCTGAAAAACTGCTAGAAATAACATACTATGTTTCACCTTGGAGACACAGATTTATAAATACATTTTAATGAAATTCTATCATAAAAATCGAATGAAATTTGTAGTCCAACCACATGATTATAGGCCTAATACAAGACGAAATGATACTCTCACTTTGGTTGAAACTAAATGCTTCACATCTGCTGCTTTACTGCATAGTACAAATTATGGTCCATGTCTATTAATGTAATTCTACACCAAAACTTCATCCAGAATTGGCTACTTTCAGTAACGAAATTTACAAATTTCAGAATTAAACATATTATGACAGATTTCCCTAGCTTATATGTATAATGTATTGTAAAGCAAGTTTACTTCTTTCCTAATTATATTATTTCTCTCAATTATCTTTATTACTATATCAGTATGATTTGCTACTAATAACACTAACAATAATAATATTCAACAACATGTCTTTCTGGACTCTGAAATTATGTTTATTCTTATCTCAGTTATTAGTATAATTTTTGTTATTAGCTTTATTATTATCTTCATAGAGTTGTTAATAATCTCATCCTGGTGTAAAAATGTTAGTCTACAAATTACGTACACCTATTTGTAAATATTTACGTCATTATGTTTTGTACTCTTCTGAAGAGCCTGGTCCTGGTATTAGATTACACATATTTGTGAATAAAGTATAATTGAGGACCGTTTTTGCAAAACTTGCTAACTGAAAAAACTAAATTTTACAGGAGAGACAAAACACTATAGTAAGCAAGTTTTGCTGTATGTCTTACTTATAGGAGAAAGCAAGTTTTGAAAAAACGATCACACTTTGACACACTAGAATGAAGAGAAATAACCCAATTTTACTAAGACCTTTTGAACATCATGTAGAGGCTTGCCTTATGTTAACGAATCCATCAAAATCTCAATTTTGCAAATTTTGCAGTTAGCAAGTTTTGCAAAAACGGTCCTCAATTTGTGTAATAGTCCTGCCATCTTATCAAAACACGAACTTTCTTCTTCTGGGGTACTTTTAAGTTTTACATGTTAACTTTCACGTCGAATAGACATGACTGATTTCAAAGAGAACAGCAAACAGGGATTTATTCTGGACCAATCAGTCCAATTCGAACATCACAGAGGTCAACCAGAAGAGGTGAACCAAGAAAAGAAAACATATATGAGTGTACCATTCCCTACTACACATCTAAATACTACACTCAGAACATAGAAGTAACAGGGTTACTGGTTGGCACAAGCAATACAATACTTCAACAGCTTGCGGATAAACACGCATAACTGTTCAATTTGTTCCTCTCCTTTAAGCATGATACATCAGGCCACGTTCTCCTTTCCAGTAATTCTTCACAAGCATGTGTTCATGTGTTTTACACATATGTGGAAGGTCTCGATCTACCCGTGAAAAACATTCGTGAAATAGTGATTATGGCTCTATGGGGTTCGATTAGAATTTTGAAGAATCACCTCTATATCTAAGAAAATCTTTCGCTGGATACAGTATTTAATTATGGTCTCCTTTTCTTTTCTTTTATTGAAACCATTTTTACCTTGTCAATAATAATAATAATAATAATAAAGGTGCGCCCGATAAGGCATTTGAGATCTTGTTAGGTCATTTCTTAGCGTATTCGTTTAGAGTCTTATCGTTATTCTTGTCAATAATGGCAGCTGTAAATTCAGGAAGTTGTTTTTCAGTAAAACTACATATCGGTACTATTAAATAAATAAAATGCTTCAGTTTCCTTCATATACTGCCTGCTAAACACAGAGGCAGTAACTGCAATCTAGTTAGTTCCGAGTTAATTGCACTAAAAAGGTTAGTATTTATAATATCTATACAAATGCACATATCCCTAGCTGTAAATCATTTCTAAGGTATTCAGAGCATCGATACAAGCACAGAACTCTAGTATTAGATGCAAAATGCTCCACAGAATTCCTATAAGTCATTATCTCATTTTTTTTATAAAATTTGCAGTTACTATTAGTATTTTTAGTATTTATTTATTTAACCTGGTAGAGATAAGGCCATCAGGCCTTCTCTGCCCCTGTACCAGGAGATTCCAACTATAATATGAACAATAAAATTACAATTAGTATTAAATTTACAATTACAAATAAAATTACAATCATAATCTTCGTCTTACGATGTTTGGGTGACGTATAAACGTCCATTGATGTGACATATTAATGAATTAAATACTATTATAGGCCTAGTCACAATCATGCCATGGTATGAAAGAAAAATTTCACAACCTCGAGCGGGAATCGAACCTGCGACTTCCTGTTCTCCGGTCAGGCGCTCTACCACTGAGCCAGTATGAAAGGATAATTCTCAAGCCTTTGGCGTGAGACGAACTCGATAGCTCAGTGGTAGAGCGCCTGACCGGAGAACAGGAAGTCGCAGGTTCGATTCCCGCTCGAGGTTGTGAAATTTTTCTTTCATACCATGGCTTGATTGTGACTACAATAGTATTTAATTCATCAAAAATTACAATCAGTATTAAATTTACAATTACAATTATAATAAAAATCAAAATACGAAAAGATTACCTGAGTTAGATAATTTATCATAGAAAAACGAAGAATATTTTATATTTAAGTAACCATGTAGGTTACCTCCTCTGTAGGACATAACAAAGGCACAAGCGTGTGGTGTGCTCTTGAGGACTGGAATTTTTAAGTAATACATCGTAGGCATAGGACTAGATAATGTAATGTTTCTGACTGCCCTATGTGGAGCTAGAAGATACTGTAATTGTTCGCAAAACTGCTGACAATTGTCACACCTGTTTTCCTTGCAATCCCACTATACACAAATACTTCTTACAATTTTTAAAGTAGATTTTTTGTGGTATCTTGAATAATTCTGTTGATTTCCTACATGTTAAACTACAAGTTACCTAACAACACCTGAAAAAATAATGCTGACACACGCATGCTTGCACACATACGAAAAAATCTGAATCTGCTGTAAAAACAGATTTTAATTTTAGCATTGCATCTGTGTGCGCATACCCTTTAAAGGAATATTCCTCGGCGATCCGATAGCTGCCCCAGACTGAGCATGGCAATCCAGCTTCTACCGGACTGCATAACACTACAATCTAAAAACTGCTACAAGTTAACTGTGATTGGAAAGCTCTGAAACTGGCATTGGTCTGGGGAAGGGAACAGGGTGCCACGCCTACAGATCCTCAGTACAACGTTAGGATATTGAACAAATGAGAAACAGTAAATTAACAAGTTTGCATTATATTTTGTGTTAGAACTAGAAAGTCTTTTCGCAGATATTTCGTCTTTTAAAAGAGGATGTGTATTTTCTGTGATTAAAAGACCAACTTAAGGCTGGTTCACAATAAACCGGAAACGAGAATCGGAACGGAAACGAAAAAGGTAAAATTGTTAAAATGTGTACATTTAAATGTGAGCATTCACAATTAACGAAAAGCTTGCCGGAGCCCGGGATCGGGAACGGAGAGTTGGCCAAGTTTCAACTTTGGTGTTCACGTTTCCGATCACAGCCCACTAGATTCATTCTATTGCCATCTAAAAGCTATTTTGTCGTCATATATTTTGTAGCAAGAAGACCGTGACATAACCTATGCATTATTTTGTTCTGTGCTGTGCATCATGGAGCAAGTTTTATTTGATGAGATTCTAATATTGAGTGTTGAGGAAAATCCTCACATTTACGATAAGCGGCGCGCCTCGTATAAAGATGAGAAAATGAAGGAGAATACGTGGCTTTCAATAGCTGCATCTTTGAACACCGATCGTAAGTGAATCATATTTTATTACTGTAGTGGTTGTATTACACACTACATATTCATGCTTCAATTCAATAACTACTGTTGTGTTCATTTTTGTTCTATTACAAATGTTTCTTCTCTAATTATTTTACGTTATGGTAGACTTAAAACAGGCTGTGATAATAAAGATGCATGGGCATATTTATAGTACCGTACCTAATGAAATGTTTCAGTTGAAATTTCGAAGTTAGTTAACCTGTGTTTATGTTGGCTGCCTTGTACTCATGAGAATGCCACTGGTCAATTATAACATCAGAATGCGTAATATCGACTTTACATATCGTTATTGACATGCATATCGATATGCATAGTCGTCTACGTTCTCGGTTTATTGTGAATTTTCATATTCACGTCCTCTGCTTCTCGTTTTCATTCTGGTTCTCGTTCCCGGTTTATTTTGAACCAGCCTTTAAACGGGGAGACATAGGACCACAGTCTACTATATACAGTCACGAAGCTTGAGTTTTGAGGGTGCTAGAAACAATAGACTGTGACGGTACTATTTTGCATTGTCTGTAATGAGGCGATATTAGCGATCCTAGTGGTGAACAATTATCTAATGTTTGCATATTTACTATGTATTGAGCTTCGCGACTGTATATACTAGACTGTATATACCATCGCCCATACAAATATAATGAAGCCCATGTAGATGGTTTTGTGGGCACTTTAATTACAATGCTGCATAAGTTCTGTTTCAACAGAGTACACCTGTAACCTAACCTACATTACATTATGCTGATCTATAACGTCACTGAAACGTTGTGAAGCTTCACTTCTTAAACAGGCCTGTTACTTTGTTAGTACAGGAATCAGCTTCTTACTTTGCTGTGCAGTATAAAAATCATGAGATCACAAATGTGAAGAGCTACATTTATTTAGGCCTACATAAATGTTCACAAGATTTTGTTAGGACGAACTGTACTTACAACAGACTTCAAATCAAAACGTAATGGGGGGGGGGGGAAACTTCAACGTATTAGGCCTATATTAAAAATAAATGTAGTATAAACATTCAACTCTGTGCACGTAAAATTTTTTTAAAATATGCACTACTTACCAACGACATATTCTGCATAACTTTACAGTTCCTTGTCAAATCTAAGTTGCTCACAAAATGCCTCATTAGGTATAACTTGAAACAAACTAACCTAACCATGGAGTTAGCTCATACAACCACTCTTTTCAGATTTAGGTCTTGGCCTAATTTGCAGAATAGTTATAAAAATATGCTCACCAATAGTTCATCCATGCTCGTATTCCATTTCTCGAGATTTATTCGTTTGATTGCACATTTTTCCTGTCTTGGTTTACAGAAGGCACCATGAACCACAGCAGTTGCACCAACACCTACATAAAAGCAAATAAGATGAAATCTTCAACATAATAAAATGACATTCAAGTAAGATTAAAACTGTATACATTATTTGCTTTCACCACAAGCGAGAGTAATAACAATACTACATATGTCTCACGTCCAAATGCCGGTATCTTTTTTCCAATCCCTCAAAGTGGACTATTGCCATTTTTGCCCCCGTGTCAAATTATGAACTGGATACAGATGCAAAGTATATCAATATGCTGCAAAGCAAATTTATTCTATTCCCCAGTAGCTGCGAGAGGCGTGTGTTCGTAAAATTCAATAGAGTACTTTAACACTTTGGCCACATGTTTTTGATAGCCTTAGTAATTATGGTGTGACGTGCACTCGGTGTCAAGTTAACAGATATTTACAAACAAATATATTACCTGATGTGAACAGAGACAGTAGTAAAATAAGGTGTGATATTAATCACACTGCTTTTCATTCTAAAACTATACTAACCGATAACTTCCTTCAGTTCATAATCATCTTTAGTATTGGGCCAACCCTGAGGTGTTACGCCTGCACCAGTTACCGCCATCTTGTGTGCAAGAATGTCACCAATACTCGCTCTAGCGGATTGGGAGTAAGTTGTAAACGGTGGAAGATCGGCATTGGATGATTTGCGACGAAATATTCCTGGAGATCCAGGAGGCATCAGCCCCGGCGATATTTTCCTAAAATTAAAGTGGAAAATAAGACAACAATAGACGAAAGAAATGTGATGAAATAATGAACACTCGTATTTGCTATTCTTAAATCAATAACTAAAATAAAGTAATGTCAGCCTTATGTACTCTTATCATAAGTTCTATTTTCGTAAATCATGCCACAATGCGGCAAATGCAATGTCATGCTCGCACGGGATGTACTGCTAGGGGCATGTTATTTGCTCTCTTCTCTCGATAACTGTAGATGTGTATATTATTGTGCATTAGGTAAGATTCAAAACCTCTGTATAAATCACTAATAACTGAACCCTGAGCAGCTGCCCACTTTTACTGTATGATCTTCGGAAAGTATTTCCTCTTATTTTGATAACCTGTTATTTTCATACGGTTAACCGGTTATTTTTGCTTGCCGGTTTAGTCTAATAACTGGTTATTTTCCTCAATAACCGGACGAATCAAATGTATTTTAAGTCTATCTCAAATTTAATATCAGTCGAACATCGTTTATATTTATTATTTTGTAGTTCATGAAATCGATTCTGTATACGAATTGTCTCGTAGGTCATTCCTAGATGGGGTATGGGTTACTTCTTTGCTTACTTCATCTGTCTATAGATAGCAAAATTAAACGAGACTTCGATTTAAATAGACTGTGATTTAATGTCAATAATCTAAGCCTATCTTAATCGCTTACTTTCTCTGATTGGCCTATAATATATCTCCGAGTATATCTGTAAATTTAATAATCTGATTGGCTATGTATTGTATATTTTTAGTAGAGCCATCGATGTAGCTCAGTCGGCAGACTCGCTGGGTAGGGACGTCGCTAGGGGGGTGCGAAAGGGTGCGCAAGCACCCATAAAAAATCGGAGCACCCCTTTCCGCATCCCAAAGGGCAATTTATTAAAAAAAATACTAGGCGTAAGTTATTTTGAAGAACAAAAACAAACAATTTCTTGGATGTGAAAAAACTACGTCCCTTAATGTATCGTTATAGTATGCGCGCAAGTGCATGACAGAACATTTTGAATTTTTTATGCACCACATTTTTACAACTCGCACCCCATCCGCACCCCCTTGCCCTGATCCTGGCGACGTCGCTGTCGCTGGGCTGCTGATCCGGAGCTGCGTTCGGGCTTGGGTTGGATCCCCCTTTGGTGTCATTGAATGGTTTCTTCCGAGGTTTTCCCCAGCCGTGGGAGTGAAGCCGCATGGTCTACGGCGAGTCCTCGGCATCACTTCATTTCACCCCTTTGATCTGATTACCTGGTTGGGTTTTTTCCGAGGTTTTCCCCAACCAAAAGGCAAATGCCGGGTAATCTTTTGGCGAATCCTCGGACCTCACCTCATCTCACTACATCTCGCCAAAATATTGTAAAAAATTGCAGAAAATTGTAAAAAACTGTAGAAAATTACAAAATTGTAAACCTGTAAAAATTGTAAAATATTGTAAAAATTGTAATTGTAATATTGTAATACAGTATTTAGACTTGTTCCACATCTTAAAGCTTCATTGCTCATGTAAGATCTATGGAATATAATGAATGAATGAATGAATGAATGAATGAAGCACTTCAAACGTCGAGAAATTTTCACTTCAATATTTATTGGTTATAGGAGAATAAATTGCCCGTCAAAATGTTTCATAATTAAGATTATTATTATAAAAATTATGCAATTTTGTTATTTTTTATTTATCTTACCTATGACTCTAATGTGAGTGAAGTAATTAACTAAATTCAATTTCATAATCTCTTATTATTTTTGTACTCGTTTTTTGATCAGGGACGTCACTGATGACCTTCAGCATCAAATGACGTTCTTTCAACTATCAACTCCATTACTGAAGCCTGATCAGAAATTGAAGATCGTGAATGAATATATATGGCCTGGGCTCATCTATCCTTTGCAATGTGCTCCACTTGATCAGCTCCCTGACAGCTTCCTTAAAGATCTGGATAAAGTAATTAGAAGTGCTGTCAAAGAAATGATATCTCTTCCTGATGATACACCTAATGACATGCTATATTCTTCTAAAAAAGTACGTGGCCTAGGGCTTATTAAGGCTGAATGGGAAGCTAATATTCAGCATTTTAACATCTGTAAACGACTCTCACAAGTCAGTGATGATCATCTCCTTCTTGTCAGGAATCTTGAAGAGGAGAAGAAAACTGCTCTCAAGCGCCTGAAAATTCCTGAAGCCAACATAACACCTCGAACAACTGGAATACATCTACGTGATGAATTGCGAAAGAGATCGTTTGACTCCTGGTGTCAGTTACCTCATAAGGGGAAAGGTGTAGTCATCTATGAAGAATATCCAAGAGCCAATTCATGGGTCAGCACTAAAAGGAATTTGTCATCTTCAGAATATATTAATGCAATCAAGATGTCCTGCAACCTTACTGCAGTGCGCTCCGTTCCTGGCAGAGCTTTCAGCACGACCCGTTGCCGTCAACCAGGCTGCAACGAGACAGAAACTCTTGGCCACGTGTTGGGCTTTTGTCGGAAAGGAGAGTTATTGCGTAACAACAGGCATCATAGAGTCCGTGGAGCTATCGCCTGTCTTCTTCGGAACAAGGGTTGGGAAGTTCATGAAGAGGTCCACTGTATTTCTGAAGACGACTCTCACAGAAGAGCAGATATAATAGCAATAAACAGGCAACAACAAAAGGCTATTATCATAGATCCAACTATACGCATGGAGAGAGATCTAAACCAAGCTCATCAGGTTGATCAGGAAAAGAGGGCCATTTATGAACCTTGTATTCCCTACCTTAGTGCCAAGTATAACATCCCTCTCTTCAATTGGTCAGTGACAGGTTTATTTTTTGGTGCTCGGAGTTCTTTACCAAAATTTACATATCATTTTTTAAAACAATTATCAATATCATCTTTTGAAATTCAAAAAATCATCTCGCAAATTCTCAAAGATTCCCTGCAGATTATACAATTTCATTTATACCACTCAGAAGGCCTTAATTAAGGATATGCTAATTTCAAATAAAATCTTTTTTTATCAGTATAATTTAGCCATGTTCTAAGATTTTATTTTACAATTGATAATCAATGGTGCTTAATTATTACACTTTATTTTTATAACACTATTCATATTTAATTAATTGTATTTGTTTGCTATTCATTTCCGGATCCTCGTGGTCATCCTTAATTAAGGCCGGATGAGTTTTTCTCTCTCTCTCTTGGTTTACTGCGGATTGCTAATCTATATATATATAATTTGAACTCGTAATGGAAATTACGGGAAAACGGCTGAACGGATTTTAATGAATGATCCCTCATTTTGAAGCTTGGAACCCAAAGTTTTTCAGAAAAATAGTAGTTTTCAGTGAAATGTCAATTTTCCTATATCATTTTCCTATTTTCCAAAATCCATCTTTCGTCAGTTTTGAGAACTAATTAATTGCATTTCAGAATAAAACAAAACACACACTACAATAAACAATAGACTATTACACGAAGGCCATGACCTACAGGATTGCTGACATACTTAGAGTTCAGATGGTCAGATTCTTTCACATCATAATGCCAATATGTCGATCTTCATTTGTGTAATTTTTTGATAACGTATAAAAATAATCTACAGGTCTGATTCTCTGGTCTGTAGTTTTCCGAGTACAGCTATG
The DNA here is from genome assembly GCF_040183065.1 of Periplaneta americana. Classification (NCBI taxonomy): domain Eukaryota; kingdom Metazoa; phylum Arthropoda; class Insecta; order Blattodea; family Blattidae; genus Periplaneta; species Periplaneta americana. The sequence goes on from NC_091128.1 coordinate 179,488,069, forward strand.
TATTCGATATTAAGAACTACAAAACTTAAGAATGTTTGGTGACATTATTACCATTAAAAATGAAATATTATTATAGTTAATGTAACACATAATGATATATTGATGATATGAAAGTGAAACCTTTTGGGGCTTCAAGTAAGTAGACGCAGAGAAAGAATATTTTATATTAGATCTTCATTTCTATAATTTACTGAGTAACGGCTATATATATATATATATATATATATATATATATATATATATATATATATATATATTACTGAAAACTATAAAACTTACGTAACAGCGTGGTCGATCGACGGATGTTGCGTCAACATTTGTTGAGACTATAAATTAGGAATGCCTATAACATCGACATCAACGTGAAGTTTTGATTTTATGCACGAGAACGTATGTATAATCTCATGAACTTCTTTCCATCTGACTGTAGATAATTATTTGAAGAGAAGTATTATGATAACGAGATACTAAGGTTATTGTTATGAATTTAACACTACTTGTATTAAACTTGTAGGATATGTGGAAATCAAACAGTGGTTTTCTTCCTGCTCACAAGGAAATAATGCCATTGTTTAAAACTTCTGTCGTACGTAATTTTGATGTATAATGGATAAACAATTGATCCTCACTACTTTTCCCGCCAAGAGAGCACCGCCTTCTTCTAGCTTTGCCTCCGTCTTTCAGTTGCTGACTATAGTAGTCGTGACACCAGGTTGCAACTTACACGCTTGGCCAACTTATTATGAGATATAATTATTTGGAAGTGTACGTCAGATTTACGTATCAATAGTATTAATAGAACATTTTCTGTTAGTGCAGTTTATTTATTCCCTTAAGTGTGTTTTATCTAACAAAGTGACACTGGATGAAAACTTACGTGGTGATCGACACCACTCTGCAGATCATAGATGAAAGTTCAGATAATGATGCTGATGATGACGCTGAAGGCAATGTAGAGATTGAATATGAAACTTGTGACAATGACAAGGATCTAAGATACAGTAGGAGAGATTGAGAATCACGTAGAAAGCAAGCGAATGGAGAAAGAAGGCAAAAAACAAGAAAACAGGAAGAAAAGGAAAGGAGAAGGAAAGAAGGAAAGGAAAAGGAAAGGAAAAGAAAAGGAGAAGGAAAGGGAAAGGAAAGGAGAAGGAAAGGAAAAGGAAAAAGAAAGGAGAAGGAAAGGAAAAGGAAAGGAGAAGGAAAGGAAAAGGAAAAGAGAAGGAAATGAGAAGGAAAGGAAAAGGTAAGGACAAGGAAAGGAAAAGGAAAGGAAAAGGAAAGAAGGAAAGGAAAATGAAAGGTAAAGGAAAGGAGAAGGAAAGAAGAAGGAAAGAAAAATGAAAGAAGGAAAGGAAAAGGAAAGGAGAAGAAAAGGAAAGGAGAAGGAAAGTAAAAGGAAAGGAGAAGGAAAGGAAAAGGATAGGAAGAAAGGAAAAGGAAAGGAAAAGGAAAGGAGAAGGAAAGAAAGAATGGAGAAGGAAAAAAAGGAAAGGAAAAGGAGAGAAGGAAAGGCAAAGGAAAGAAGGAAAGGAAAAGGAAAGGAAAAGGAAAGGAGAGGCTGGAATGCAAGAATAAATGTAAAATAGAGGCATAATCCAAGACAGAAAAGGCGGTATGGTGAGATAAACAGGCTCTATAATAATGTAGAGAAAAAAGTGAAATACGAAATTCAAAGACAGGAATAACGTTTTCCGTAGCAGAAAATGACTTCATCTCTGAGACGCTATTACGAATGTCGCAACAGGCCTTATGGCCAGCTAGATTTGACACCGAGCATGTGTGCAGGTCCTAAAGCCAATCTGCCCTAATTACAGCAATATTTTTTGGTGTCAAACTTACTATTGGAGTTTTCAACATTTCCAGGTGGCTTTATTTTTCTGCCTTTCAATGCGAATTTACTCCACGAAAAAGCACTAATGGCTAATATTAGAACAGGAAGCAGTCTTACAGATGCGACAGACTGTCAGGTTAAATGAAAATGAATAATATTGTCGCGTGCATCGTTTAGTATACTCTACGAAACACATATTATTACAATTTGCGTTCGAACCGTGAAAGAAATAAAGAGAAGCGGATTGACAGTGTAAACAGAATAAAAAACAACGTAAGTTCAAATTGTCCAAAAAAAAAAAAAGACACACAAATTGTGTAAATATGACTTCAATTTTACTAAAACAAACACTCAGCGCACCATCTGCTATTCTACAACCGAGCAAGGCGTTTCAGTGTTTAACACTAGACGCACATTCGGGAGGCAGCGAGTTCGATCCCTGTGGGCGGCCAGTCTAACTGAGGTTTTTTCATAATTTTCCTAAGTCACAAAGGCAAATGCTAGATTGAAAATTTACTCACCATGATTCATCACAGACTTAATCACCATTATCATAATCATTAATAAAAACTGAAATCAATTAAATGAATATAAGCCATATATAACATATTATGACAACAATAGTCCACGGCCTAATGACAAAAGATCCTACACGCGATACGAACTAGATTTTAGTTCAATTGTTTCATTGCTGTTTCTCATTTGCGTTTTAACATGCATGGCCACATCGCGTGTATTATGTTCGGTTGACTATTGTTGAATTTCTTGTCCCACTATTTTTATAGTTTACGGCACACTCAAGAACCTTGCCCCTGATCGAGAAGCCAACCGTATTTTTATCACCAATTTTCTAGTTTACGATACACGGAAGAACCTTGTCCCTGAATGAGAAGCCAGCTGCACTTCGTCCCACCAGTTTTATAGTTTATGTCCGGAGGTTTCTGCGAGAAATGTTCCGGACTGGAAGGCAAATGTTTTTGCAAAACAAAAAGCAACAGAAAGGTAGGTATGTGCTGTACAAAATATTGGGACGAGAACAATAAACGAACAGATGCAAAGTATCCTAATTTTAATCAGAACGGATACTCGAAATAAATAAATAAATAAATAAATAAATAAATAAATAAATAAATAAATAAATAAATAAATAAATAAAATGAATAAATAGAGTAAATAAATAAAATAAATAAATAGGTAAATAAATAAATAAAATAAATAAATAAATAAGTAAATAAATAAAATAAATAAATAATTAATTAAAAAATAATAAATAAATAAATGAATAAATAAAGAAAAAATAAATAAGTAAATGAATAAATAAATAATAAATAAATAAGTAAATAAATGAATGAATGAATAAATAGGTAAATAAATAAATAAGTAAATAAGTAAATAATAAATAAATAAGTGAATGAATAAATAAATAAATAAGTAAATAAATAATAAATAAATAAATAAGTAAATAAATAAATGTATGAATGAATAAATAAAATAAATAAATAAATAAAATAAGTAAATAAATAAATAAATAAAATAAGTAAATAAATAAATAAGTAAATAAATAAATAAAATAAATAAATAAGTAAATAAATTAATAAGTAAATAAATAAATAAATAAGTTAAATAAATAAATAAGTAAATAAATAAATAAAATAAGTAAATAAGTAAGTAAATAAATAAATAAAATAAATAAATAAAATAAATAAATAAGTAAATAAATAAATAAGTAAATAAATAAGTAAATAAATAAATAAGTAAATAAATAGATAAATAAATGTGTAAATAAATAAATAAGTAAATAAATAAGTCAATAAATAAATAAGTAAATGAATAAATAAATAAATAAATAATGCTTGCAAATTGATAACATCTCCAGGTCTGCCCAAGCGGTGCAGCACTGTGAACTGGTCCCAGTGACGGCAACGGATACACATGACGCTCTCAGGAAAGGCAGACGTCATGGCGAATATTGTAAGATTTTCTTTCCACACAAAAAAGCAACAGCAGAGACGTTGGTAGAGGATTTACTTGAAGCGTTTGCTAATCTGAGACTCATTAGCTTGATGGCAGCAACAGTAAACTACTGGCATGTGGAAAGGACAGTCCTGGTCACAAATGTTTAACTTAATTTAAAAGCCATGTTCTTCACTTTCATTAAAATGCCTTGTCTCTCAATGTTCGCCTTCACTTAAATGTCTCGCCTTTCCATCGTTGTTTCACATTTTACTTGGCTATTTAACTAGTTTATTTAGCGTCGTTGGGATTGATGATAGCGAGATGGTATTTGGCGAGATGAGGTTGAGGGTTCGCCAGAGATTACCTGACATTCGCCTTACGGTAGGGGAAAACACACACTATTTGACTCCACACTAACACGCCCCTCAGCAAAACAACTGAAGATGCAAGGATCTCACTAGTTCTAAAGATGGCTCCTTACTTACTTACTTACTTACTTACTTACTTACTTACTGGCTTTTAAGGAACCCGGAGGTTCATTGCCGCCCTCACATAAGCCCGCCATTGGTCCCTATCCTGAGCAAAATTAATCCAGTCTCTACCATCATATCCCACCTCCCTCACATCCATTTTAATATTATCTTCCCATCTACGTCTCGGCCTCCCCAAAGGTCTTCTCCCCTCTAGCCTCCCAACTAACACTCTATATGCATTTCTGGATTCGCCCATACGTGCTACATGCCCTGCCCATCTCAAACGTCTGGATTTTATGTTCCTAATTATGTCAGGTGAAGGATACAATGCGTGCAGCTCTGCGTTGTGTAACTTCCTCCATTCTCCTGTAACTTCATCCCTCTTAGCCCCAAATATTTTCCTAAGAACCTTATTCTCAAAAACCCTCAATCTCTGTTCCTCTCTCAAAGTGAGAGTCCAAGTTTCACAGCCATACAGAAAAAGATGGCTCCTACTAAGCTGAAACTAGTCAACTAGGTATTTATAAACTTAGTTCAACATTAACACGTGAAAGTAGTCAGCATAAATTATATTCCTAAGTGATAAAGTGTTAAAAGTTGTGTAATCAAGATGTATAAGGTAAAGTACCCAAATAAGAGACACTTTTTTTTTTAACTGCTTATAAATGAGGATGGTAATAGACATTTTTAATCTGAATGAGTGGAATATATACAGCATTTCGTCTATTTTTAGAATTGACAATACAAATTTTAGTCAGTTTTTATTATTATTTTAAGTTATAAAAAGAAGTGAAACTGGGAAATAATGATGTTTTGGAAAGGGGTTCCAAATAAGAGACACGTGTGTTATTTATTATCACTGGGTGAAAATTGAAGCAATATGTAACATTTTTAAATCATGTGGATACTTTAATAAATTCAGGAACATTTTAAAATTGAAGGGGTCAGTGCAACAGTGGTCTAACTCTTCTCAACAGAAATTCTGTTGTTTATTTGGATTTTTTCCAATTGAAATTAAGATGGTTTACGAAAATAACACAGAGTCGGTTAAATCGGACATGAATGTACTAATCTTACTTAGGCTACTATTGCTAACATGAATATTTTTCTAGAGAAAGAAAAAATGATACAATATTAAACTTCGATCTCCATATTTTAATTTTAAGTGGATTGCACTTATGTTGCGACCCCTTTAATTGACACAATTCTTGTTTCGCTGTATTGAGCAAGTTGGACAAATGAAAAGTTCTTCATCAGTGCTGCAGTCTTCGTGCGCCAAACGACATTTTGAACACGGAGACTATTTCTCCCCCCTGACCCTGATGTCCTCTGAAAAAAATCCAGTGCAAAACAAGCACTCTCCATCATCATAATTTTCTCCATATTCCCAGTCACTGGAGTTAATTAACTGCATTTCCACATCGGAGTCTTCAGCACTGGACGAACTCAAGCAGTGCTTCTTGGACTGATTTCTTCTGAAGTTTTCGTTGTTTTTCGAACAACTTCTTGCGAGCTCCATCTTTTCCTTGTTTTTCCTTATCTAAACTCTTTCTCATTTGTTTCTGATAAAGAGTTGATATTATGATAGCTTCTTTTCCAACCCTGGATACTTTACAAGCGACTCCCGACGGTTAATTTGGAACTTTTTTGCTTCTCTTCGTTTTTACTTCTCATCCCTAAATTTTTTACCATCGCTTTTGAAACACCCTATATATCCAGAAATTAGGTTTTATAACAAATTTTTCAATAACTCCAGATAGTTGACACTAAATACATTTAAAACTGCAATGAAAAATATTTTAGTTGACAAATGAAGACCACACGCAAAGAACATTCTAAGTCACATGAAGTTTGTTTTGAGATCTATTCCCTGTAATAATGCACATCCTAGAATGATATTTCATATCATGTACCACTTTCAAGCATGAATTTCTTGGACGTAGGTTAATGTTTCCTTGACTTGGGAATGCTCAAAATGTAGTAGCCTACAATTTATACAGGGACATCATTTTATTTTTACTAACATTTACCTGGCTATACCTTTGGAGTAAGGGAAAAACCGTTTGCTACCCTTTCCAAGACTGGAGTTCGGTGATACTGGCGTAAAATACAAACAAATGACTTTACTAGGTATAGGAGGGAAGAAAAGTAGTTCATCCATTTACGTAAACTAGAAAATATCGCCATTTTCAGTTTGATAATTTTCATTATAGGGTTTTGTTTAATCAAAATACAGTACAGTATTAACAATGAGTGTTTTTACTCACGAACTGAGCTGTCCATGTGGACGTATTCATTATGCAGTGTATATTATACTGTCTACAGCACATTAGCGTACAATATAGAGAATGAAGTTAAATTGAAAAATAATCATAATATGGATATTTAAACACATTTTTGAAAATGGTGGCCGTTCATTTCGATACAGGCTTCAGTTCTAATGTGTATAAGTTATTATCGCACTATAGACTACTGCATCTAATTCCGATTACCAGTTTCGTCGTTCGTACCAGTAACCCATGTTGAAATAATTCTGTACCTACTCTATAAAAGAGTACCTTACGTACTGTAAATTCAATCTTCACTTCTGTCCGATTCGAAAAAATAAAATTACTCAGACATGCTATCTACTGTCCGTCCAAGTGGTTATGTCGTAGGGTCGTAGAAAGGGAGGAAATCACGTGATAGTTAATTACTTAATGAAGCCCTTTTATTTAAGTTATTTTAAACAATTGTATGTGTATAATATTACGTAGACGTCCAATTCCTAACAGAAATTAATGTTCTCAGAAAAGAGCTAAGACAGCCCAGCCACTAGCCTTTACAGAGAAGCGAATAGAAGCAGGTGCGGGAAACCGAGATGCGACGTAGGCAAATGGAAAATGATGCAATATTGAAAGCTCTTTCGTCGCTGGAAAACGCGAACATATTTTTGGAACGTACTGTTTACTATGACCGTAAGGCTACTATGACTGTATATGCAGTCTTGGATCTGTGTGGAGGACGGTTGAACTTCATTAGTAGAAGGGATGGGAGTGAAGTACATTAAAAAAACTCAGGTACAATAAAAATTGAAGTAAAAATAAAATGATGTCCCTGTATAATATCACATGGCGTACACATCTATTTTTTTTTCAAATGTAACTTAGGCTAGAACGTTCTTTGCCTGTGGTCTTCAAATACTTTTATTCCACATTTGAATGTTTAGATCGTGTCTTTTAAAGGCAAGTTACTTTTGTATTGGCAATGTCTACAGCAAATGTAATTGCTCATGTGACAAATAAAATGAATATGAATATACGAATGTATTACAATAATTTACATCACAAACACCCACTGCAAACAGACCTGTGACCAATATTTTTCTCTGAGATCGTGTATACAGCCAATTCCCAACAACATGTTGCGTCACACAGAACTTCTTGCTAGCTCGCAGTTCATTTGTCAGACTGTTACTTGAAGCCTGAATCGAAATATATGGAACTGTTCTTGGGGGAGGAGGGAAACAATCTCAGTCTATTCTGTTGGGCGACATTTCCACTTCATACTGACCTAAAGGCGTAATTTTGCCTGCTTCATAACGCTGCTTTTCTTTAAGCTCTCCGACATTTTAAGCCAGGCCTGCACAAATAGCGCTCAACGAGCGCGCGCGCACCTTCAGAGCGGGAGAGCCGTGTTTACCGCTCACCGAAACGGAGAGTAAGATACGTCAGAATGACATAGACTTGCTATAGGTAGAGGAGAGGGAAACGACCACTCAGTTATCTAGTGGAGTGCAGTGTGTAGGCCTATTCTCAGTAACTGTTTCACGTTTTGCTTACCTACTGCTACAGTACAGTATGGAGGAATCTAAAAGACGGAACATAACATTTAACATGTAACGATTTACAGCTCGGACTTACTGATCTTCAATGTGACCAAAGGACTAAAGATCGTTTGAATAATACTACTAGCCTGGTTGAGTTTTACAAGACTAAGCATTAGCAATAACATCCACGACTACACAGGCTGGCTGTGAAAGTGATTGCTATGTTTGGCTCAACATTTATATTTGTGAGCAACTGTTTTCTATAATCAACTTTAATAAAGGCAGACATCGAACATCTGTAACTGATGTTTCATTACGATCAGTAGGCTACTGTTCCTTTCAGCTGCCAACAGCATAAAACCTCGTTTTGATGTACTGATAAATAAAAATATAACAAAATGATATTGTACATTTTTTAGTAGCTACAGAATTTCTATTATTTCTGTAAAATAAATATTTCTTTATTAATTAATAATAGTCCAAGATAGTTTTGCAAACACTGAACGGGAATTCATTTCATAAGCACTCGTAATAGTACTTCCTTTTGTGTATATTTTGTACGAGATCACCCCTTCTTCCAGTCCACCCTTATACAGAGCGCAGCTAAAATCTGCATTCCGCTCATGAGCTGTGAGCGCAAACCTTGTGCAGGCCTGTTCTAAACAGAATCTCCTGCCAGTGCTCTCAGTCCGAAATTGTTTAGCGATAGAAATTTCTGTAACCAGAAGTTGTTATTTATGGTTAAGCCTATGGAAAGAGAGAGCTCAGTCCACGTTTATCAGTCGTGTATAACCACACAACTGCAGTTAAATGTTTTTTTCAACGCCGCGCATATTGGCGTTTAGCAGTTAAATACTGAATGTCAGTCATTTCGACGATGTAACGAGGCCAAACCGTGCTTTTAAGAGTTGCTGACTCTGGATATGGTGTAGCACCTCGTGAATAGGAAGTGGAGTTACATGCAATGCACAGTGACGTAACTGGCACCAACAGGTGGCAATACAAAGACGCGTACAGCATCGTTCAAAATGCGTCACACTTCGCCATAAACATGTGTAACTCGGTGTTTGGAAATCATGATTTAACAAGAAACTTATGTCCACTTACTGGTTTCACTACTGAAATTTTGTTATTTCTGTCATTCTTCTGTAAACTTGGTTTTTTTTTCTCGTGCTCTGTTCGGGTCCAGTGCGTTCTCATATTCCCATTTTGCAACTGACCTTGTGGTGTGTATATCTTTTATTTTCCCTCATATCTCCATTTATTAATTGGTCTTGTAATGTGCAATTCTTAATTTTCTTGTATTCCTTTATCAATATAACCTCATGTCGTCTCCGCGGTCCGCACCTTCCTTTGCCAATTTCCGTGTTCCGTACTCGTAAGTTGATGTACATGTGGCTATCACCTTACGCAATTTCGTTTTTGTATCTTTAATGACAATTTCTTTCAGAATAAAGATCACATCTCGAGTTTATCTTTGTCTTGATGTAATGAATCCGAATACTGGAAGATTACGTTGTGCATAAATTTACGTTTACGTTGATCAATATTTTATCAACAGTAATCTCACTAGACGTTTTGATTTTATCGATAAATCTGCGAGTGGAAGACGAGCAGATTTATCTAGAGAAAATCAAAACTCGAGTGGGATTTAATTGACTATTATACGATTAGAAGAAAGTATACAAAGATTAGAAGTAACGAAGTACTCCAATACAATAAAATATTAATTGACTTACGAAAATACAACTGTCTTCAAATGTATTATTGTACCATCTCAACATTACAAATATTACGCTAGATGCATACTAGATGGCAGTAGTGAGTTACAGTTGCATTCCACTTCAATTATCCGAATTCCAGTAATCAACGTCACTTGACAGATGATTTTCAATAAATCTTAATATTAAACAATCTCTGATACGTGACTATCCATAATATCACATAGCAGAAGCTATAACATAACCTAACTAATATACACAAGTGTTAGAAAAGTTTTAATTAACGACGATGACATAAAAAATAAACATGAATAATTTTAAAAGGAATACTTATTGAATGTACAATTTTCAAATTTGAATATGGTTGGTGGTTCAATTGATGTTATATTGGACGTGTGCGTAATAGAAGTGGAACTCGTTGATTTAGGCCTACATGGTGTATTCAACTTATTCAGGATTTCCGAATGGTGCTCTTCATTTATTTGTAAACCGGATTTCAGAAGATGCATAGGTATGATCAGTGATTTTTATTAATTCTTGTTCCTGAATGCCAATGCGAGTCATATTTGAAACTGCTGTGCATCGACTGGAGTGGTTTGTAATTTTATATATATATATATATATATATATATATATATATATATATATATATATATTTTTTTTTTTTTGACGTCCAGACCAGCGCGGTTTCAAATGTTGGCAAACAAAGAAACAAATGCTAGGGACGCGATAAAATTGTGCGATAAGCAGCCATGATTGGTTGAAATACGTCCTTTCGTACCGTTTTATTGGTCAAAAGTAGTATGACGTAGTAAGAGTGTAATAGTCTATTTAAAGCAACTCGCCTATTCATGCAAAAAGGATACAGAAGTGCGAACTCAGCAGATTAAGGGAGTGGCCAGGACTCGATCAGCTAGGTATGAGGACAGAGAAGAAGGAAAAGGGCTTGCCAGGCTTCTGCAGGGCGAAGACTAGGTTGACCATATCATCCCATTATAGGCATAAGGGCCAGTATAATAATTTGTTCATTTTACAGAGAGAAAAAAACGTTTCAAATTATCATCCGTTTAATAACAATAATTTCCTTAATAATAGTTTTAAAATGTTGGTGCAACTCCGTATTTTAAGTAGTTGGAATTGCTTCAAAATACATAAAAGAGTTTATTTTTAATTGCACAATTAATGTTAAAACTGAAACCTTAACCTCACTTTCCAAACTCGCATTTCAAATCGTAACAATTTACAGAGCATCTGAGTACTAAAACACAAAACATTGAATGAAATTCAAACTTACTTGTAATAATTGTTCATTTTAAACATCTAGCGGTGATAGGTACAGTTTATATTTGGTAAATGGCACAATAACTACTCCAAACAGTTAGAAAACCCTCATTCAATATTCAACAGTCACGATAACCAATGTTCACAGAATTCAAACAATAAATATCCCACAAATACGGCACTATAGAAGAAGAACAGTGAGTTTGGAAGTTACTTTTTGTGCTTCGTTCCTACTCTGAGATATTTAAAAGGAAAAATTAATAAACAATAAAGTCCATTATAACATCGTTTACACACTGCGAACACAGGACGCTGGCCATTGCAGTGGCCAGGTATCATCAACTTGTGAAAACGGCAGTCCTTTTGCTGATTGATGAAAAATATGGTATAGCATCACAGTCTAGTTCTAGTATATACAGTCACGAAGCTCAATACGTAGGGAATATGCATCCCTAGATAGTTGCTAACCACTAGGATCGCTACTATCGCCTCATCATATACAATGTGAAACAGTACCTGCACAGTCTATTGTTGCTAGTACCCTCAACAACTCAAGCTTAGTGACTGTATATATATTAGACTGTGATAGCATTACATGGTGAACATAACTCATTTTGTAAAAAAAAAATGTTTGGTCTTTATGTCCTTATGAAGGGGCGATACGTAACATGAGAGAAACTGCAATTGAAAAGACATGAAATATTTTCGTGCAAAACAATTATGCCTTGAAACTGTTTAAACGACCATAATTTATGTCGGTACTTTACAGACCTACATCACAACTGTTGTAATTCAGTACAGACAGTGTTGCCATGTGGACAGAGAGTCGGCTGTGACCAATTATTGAGCAAAATTAGAGCAAATAGAGAAGGCCTTGGTCATTTAGGGATTTTCGGATTTCGTTGCTCGTTTATTTGTATTAAACAAGACTTCAATAAAAGAGAAAAATAATTATCTCGCAAAGGTCAACAACTGAATCGCGTTTTAAGAATGCAAGACTTGCACTAGGTAGGAACTACAAAACTGTCAACAGGAGGAAAAAGAGGAGACGTCGTTTAAGAAACATGTTGAATCAAAGCAATAATTATTTATGAGAAGGGAATATCACTAAAAAAATCAACAAACGCATGCGAGTCCTTCCTATCTGTTTTTTAACGCTCACTTTTATAGAGTTGACACAAATTTGTTTCATTTGATGTTTTCAGATTATTCATAATGTAAATTATGTACAAACCAGGCAGTTGCGTTCTGCTACAACTTAATAAAAATGCTTGCTATCAAACTGCAAAATTATTAGGCTGTGGCACTACTAGGGCTGAGGACGGAGCGGTTCGGTTCGGAGCAGTTACTGTGACGTCATTAGTCGGTTGAACCGAGTACAAATTTGTGGCGGCAGATTTAAAATTTAGATAGATTGAGTCGATTTTAGAACGTACTTTGAAAGTGAAACTAAGCGTGTTTTAAAAGCGATGTAGTAAAGCGCTTTCGCTTTGCCGATTGATGAGAAAAAAGTGCTTCTCTTCATTGCAAAATGGCGGTTGCAAATTTCATTTGCGTGATTACAACTATTTGCGGAGTTATTTTGTATGAAAGGTCTATTTAACTTTCAGTGTTGTTTTATATGACAGACGAAATAAAATTGATAAAACAATTTATAATTTATTATTATTATTATTATTATTATTATTATTATTATTATTATTATTATTATGTACAGTAATATGTTCAGATTGTCAGTGTTCATTAGGCCCAGTTGACAGGTCATATAATAGGATGAACTCCCCTTTAATACTAGAGCCTTTCAGCCCGCCTTGGGGATAAGGAAATAATTTGTCTTGCAGCAGAAAATATTTAAATACAACAGTACTACGTTGTTGTCTGCTAGAATTAAGTAAAACACGTGAACTCTGTTTGAACTGACCGGTAACGGCTACGGTTAACCGAGTAACTTCGGTGCTCCGCTGCCAAGCACATAAACCGATAGAACCGAGCAACTCAACAGTTCTACTCGCTCCGGCCCCAGCTCTAGGCACTACTACTAAAATTTGCATCTCACTTGTTTCATTCGATGTTACCAGTTTCAGGAATAAGCCTCTACATCAAAGTAACATTTTTAGGCGCATGAGCCCAAAGGAAAAATAATCTGCTAGTCCTAAGTTTGGAATGAAAAGGTTATTGTTGTATCGCCGCATAATCTTTATCCTTACCCCTCTTTTACGTTTTCGAAGCAATCGGGCGATTCCTAAAACACACACACACACACCCTTTAAAGGCAACAAGACAAAAATATAGGAAACATATTATTAAGTCCCAGAATTAAGTAAGCCCTGTAAATGTTGTATGTATCTTCATGTCATGTCATGTCATGTTTCTATTTGACTTCCCAATGAATAGACTAATTCAATTGACGTGCGTCTTTCGGGCGATAATTCAAGAAATTAAACTTTAAGCAGGAAAACGAATACAACGTTTAATTAGAAAGTATGTATCACCTTCATGACAGCAGGCTGTCCCTGCATATTCCTCGGATATTTTGTTAAGCTCCTATGAGAGACTTGCTATCGAAAAACTAACAGACACTACATTACTCTAGCACATCACGTGACGGGAATGTCGCAATTGCAGTGACAGTTAAGCACAATTCGGTACTGGCTAGGTATAATAAGTCGGACTGTGACAACACTAATTACAGAAATCAGAGATAACATTATTGGACATCGAAGTTCTGTGTAAATTAAATTGCAAACCCTGAACAAACTTTTGTAGGTGGTTAATCCTGTGTCAGCTAGCGCTCATTTGTTTTTTCCCTCATAATCTGAGTGACACAAGTTTTAATCAAGACTTTAATATAAGTGAGTGTATGCGTCGAGGGATTATCCACCCCTTCTCTGCCCGTGATCTCGCGGGATATAAAACACACGCTGGCGCTCGGCTTGAGCCAGAGGCAGGCAAATCTCTCCGGGACAAAAGCTGCAGATTCCACCGGGATGACGGGACGCCATCAGGTAAGTCCTGGACAATTGTCATATGGGTTTTGGGTACTTACATAAATTTCGGGACTAGGTATCAACTTCATCACCACCTGGAAGCCTACATGTTATGTTAGCTATTTCCCAGAATTTCCTTCCGTTGCGTTGGACCCCGAAACTTGCGTTTCTCTCCAACCATCGAACGACACAAAAGCCACCACGATGAAAACCGCTACATTTAGCTTTCCTTCATCGGCAGTTGCAGATTGCCTACAGCATTTCTGTGTGCTTTTTACTTTAAATGGCATGGGATCAGTTTTGTTACTTACTACAGACTCAGCCACGCATATTCCAGGGAACCGTATTCGAATACTACCTGGTATAAAATAAAATATCTTATTATATTATTACGATTCCCGTACACTTTTCCGAAAGGCTGCAATTCTACTTTAACGTTTCCAAAACCAAATTCCGAAAATAATTTTTCCGAAACTATTAATTCCGAACAGCGAAACTGCTAGCGTTAAACAATTAAAAGGCATATATAATATGCATTACTGGCTATGAGTATAAAATAGGGGGATTAACCTTTAAACCACTCGTGACTTTTCATAAAAAGGACTGTGTTTTGTTTTCTGGCCAAACATACGTAACTACCCGGTCTTGTAGATACGATAATCTTTCATTTTGAAGAACTTTTTGTACCTGTCGGGAATGTCTTCTAGTGATATCGGATTTGTGGAGTTAATCAGTCTCCTCTCCCTTCCAACATGCGATAACGATAGATATGTTTAAGTTCATATCTCATTAATTTGACTTCGCAGACCCAAAGTTACCTATCTCAAAATGTTCTGTGAAACATCCCCTATTTCCTGATCAATTTATGCACGCTTTTACTGAATCACCCTATATATTGAGAACTTGAACTATTTTTTAAAATTATACCCACAAATAAGGCTTAAATAAAATGAAAATATCCCTTGATCCACGAAATACGGAATTTATTTAAGTACTAGCCGTACCCGTGCGCTCCGCTGCACCCGTTAGAAATAAATATAATTACATAATTAAAATAGGACACTTGATCCAGGGAACATTCGTGTTTGATAGAAGGATAAATCGTTTATTATGTTACTTAATTTAAATTGTATTAAACAAATTAAAATGCGATCATTTTGATCAGAGACCACTCATTTGGTCATAAAAATTATTTTAGGAAATACAGGAAACGAATGTACAGAATAGCCTATCAAGTTTTCTATGCATAAGAAGCTATTTTAATCTCACCTGTCCTCGATTCACTCAGAAGTTACTGTAATAACATTATAGCATTATGTTCATCTAGAGAAACTACACTTTCCAATGGTGAATTAATAATTAATTATACAGATCGGTTAATTTAGCTTCCGATATTATTTCATACAAACACAGAAACATTCTCTGTAGGCTATGTTTCATAGCTTTCGATTGTTGTTGTCCAAGGCCCCTTATAGACGAAGTCATTTGTTTTTTATTTCATTATACCGCCTTAGATGGCGTTGTTATTGTAATTTTGAAACTCATTTATCTCATTAACTATCAGTCCTATCAAAATTTTGCATAGAATAAAACTTATCGGAAGTTATTTTCAAAGAAACTTTTGTTATGTAATATTTTTCATGAAAATTAATAATAAGGGAGATATTACGATTTATTTAATTCAAGCCCCCTTATAACTCCGATTTTAAATAAAATATTTTGAATGAATTCTAAGTTACAACGAATTTAATTTATATTCCAACTTTCATATAAATCGGTTCAGCCATTATCGCGTGAAAAGGTAACAAACATCCAGACAGACAGACAAAAATTTCAAAAAAGCGATTTTCGGTTTCAGGGCGGTTAATTATATATGTTAGGACCAATTATTTTTGGAAAATCGAATATTACCAGAAAAATTTCGGCTACAGATTTATTATTAGTATAGATAAAAGTAATTACTAGGAATCAAAATACGGTCTTAAGTCCTAATAACATCTGTTCCAGTTCTGTATAGCTTTCGAAAAACATTCTTGCAAATATGTTCTGGATCCCCAGTGTAATGGATCGCTTCAGATCTTCAGTTCATACCCAGCTATCGTGGAGGTTGACGGCTCACAGAAGCGTTTCTGTATAATACTTGATGAATGTATTGTATGTATGTATTTATTCACACTGCAGTGGGTATATACCCGGTGGCAGTGGTAACTAATTACACTCAATAATGACAATAATAAACTTATTAATTAAAAATACAATTAATAATAATACTAATAATTAGTACTAACAATAATTAATAATAATAATAATAATAATAATAATAATAATAACAACAGGGAATTATACTAAATTAAATGAAACGATCACTTAAAATAACATTTGAAATAAATCTAATTTGTACCTTAAAACTAAGATCGAACTAAAACCCACGAGTATGATATGTTCATATCTGCACAAGTACCTTTCAAATGACACTCATTTCGCTGTCAACTCACTCACTGCAATGGAACTACGACACATTTCACTGATTCTATCCTGATTTCACTAACACTTCAAAAACAATTCACTGTTCAAATACTTTGCACTGCCACTATAAACTATAAAGCTTCACTGACAGGAACACGTTTCACTTACACAGCACACTTCACTGACACAACATAAGTCTTCACTGATACAACATAATTCTTCACTGACACAACATAATTCTTCACTGATACAACACTTCAATAACAACATATCATTTACACCCTTTAAATACTGTGTATAATTACCGTCTATTAGTAAAGTCCTTAAGCCTATTTTTAAATACATTTTTGGTTTTTGGTAAAGCCTTTAGTAAGTCTGCAGGTAAAGCATTCCAGTCCCTGATAGTACGATTGAGAAAAGAAAACTTTCCAGTGTCCGTCCTCTGCCTTCTTTCCCTCAATTTATATGAGTGGTCGTTCCTTGAAGAGTAATTCGGCGGCTGCATTTTTTTTTTTATTTGTCTCCAGGCAGGCTCATCTCTGTATGTTTTGAACAGTGCGCATAATCGAATTCGCGTTCTCCTGTCCGTGAGTGTGTCCCATTTTAATGGCGAATTTTTCCGACAACACTTAAGAGCCCGTTTTTGAATCTTTTCCAGTGTCTTAATATGTTCTAATCTGTAAGGATCCCAACATGCAGCACCATATTCCATTACTGGACGTACTAGTGATTTATATGCAATCTCTTTGGATTTATCAGAGCCTTTTCTTAGTACCCTCATCACAAAGTGTAACGCTCTCCATGCTTTTCCCGCTGTGTCTGTAACGTGTTCCCCCCAGCCGAGATCGCTGCTAAATGTTATTCCGAGGTATTTACATTTGTTAACTTCCGGAATGGTTTCACCCCCTAACGTATACGATGCGACTATTTTATTTCTTTTCCTTGTAAAGCTGATGACTTTGCTCTTTAGAGAATTTATTTTCATTTTGTTGGCTATTGCCCAATCGTTTATTCTATTGAGGTCATTCTGGAGAAGAGTAGTATCTTCATGGCTTTTCTATTTCCCTGTATACCATACAATCATCCGCGAATAAGCGAACCCTAGACAAGATATTAACTGGCAGATCATTTACAAAAGCCAAGAATAGAAGAGGCCCCGAGACACTCCCCTGCGGGACTCCGGAAGTAATTTCAATTGGGTTCGATAATTCCTCCCCTACCCGTACTCTCTGAGTGCGACAAGTTAAAAATTCCTTGATCCACTGGAGCACTCTGAAGTCAATCCCCGTTGATTGTAGTTTAACCAACAATGTGAGGTGGGTGGGACGCCTGTTTTTTAGTTTGTTATTTAACGACGCTGTATCAACTACTAGGTTATTTAGCCTCGATATTATTGGCGATAGTTAAATGGTATTTGGCTGGATGAGGTCGAGGATTCACCATAGATTACCTGACATTTGCCTTACGATTAAGGAAAACCTCGGAAAAACTTAAGCAGACTGGGATGTCTTATTCTGAAGTAACGCTGACAACTTATCATCGCTGTAGCTGTTTGTCTATTCTCAATTTATTGAAAGAAATAAGTCCACAAGATAGAATATGAAAAACCACACCCAACATTAACTTTCACAACAAATATTGAACGACAGTACGATTTCAGTTAATTCTCGATTAAATCCTTCAGTTAGGATACTGACACGAAAAGCCTTCCACTCATTCACAAAACTGCACATTTTGGATTTGTGCTGTAGGACAAACATATTACAATACAACTTGGGGTTAAAACAAAGCTTTACTTCACCAGTGGTTCGTTTATTAAGGGGAGAGGATGGTATTTTTTTTAACTTTTTCCCTATTTAGTGTAAAATATTAATTTTTTGTATGTAGAGAGTTCATAGCTCAGGCAACTCAACCAGATATAAATATTTTGAAAAAAAAATATTTGGGGGCCCAAATTAAAAAAAAAATACCTAATGCAGGATTGTACTAAAACCGATATATCTAATCCGTTTTTAAAAATAGATTCAAACAGTTTTTTTTGCAATGTATTTGCAAAAGCATGTTCTACAAACTGTATGAAACAGAATTTTGATAATGGTCCCTACATTTGTAAAATAAATAATTAAAATTTAATAACAATTTTCTGATTTCCTTTCTTGCAAACAGACGTATTTTTAAAATGAAATCAATTAACAAAATTCTGTTACAGAGAAAAGTTTCCTAATAGTCTAAAGAATGTGTGTTCTAAATTTCATGCATGCATATTTAATAATTCAGAAATTATATCCATTTTTGTCCGGCAATGTAGCAAAAAAAAAATGAAGTTACTGGAAACCGATAAAAGCGGGCGTGTGATTTAAAAATCCATAGCGCAGGAAGTTTAAAAATGACGTCTCAACATCCGATAAGGGCACAAATACCCACAAAATGTTATGCTATGCATTGCACACATATCACAGAGTATTTTAAAGAATTTTTTTTTAAATTTAATTTACCAGAAACAACAATAAAAGTGGGCAAGTGATTTAAAAATCCATAACACAGGATGTTTATAAATAGCGACTCAATATCCGATAAGGGCACAAATACCCACAAAATGTTATGCTATGCATTCCACACATATCACAGAGTATTTTAAAGATTTTTTTTTTATTTACTCATTTTTTCACCAAAAAATACCATCCTCTCCCCTTAATTCTTTACAGTTTAATTCTGCATCCTAATGTACAGTCTTGAAGAATTTACAAGAGTGGCGTGATTTGTAACAGTTGTTGTGATAAATGCTTAAGAAAAATGTAACTTTGTAAAAATAGAAAAAAAAATTGTACGAAGCAACTATGGAATTCACAACACATTTTTAGATTCAGAAAAGATACTCCTAATAGTTCATTCTTTATCTAGAATATTCTTTTACACTTAAAACTAAAGAATAATGTTTTTAGTAGGTTATTTTACGACGCTTTATCAACAGATTAGGTTATTTAGCGTCTGAATGAGATGAAGGTGATAATGCCAGTGAAATTACTCCAGGGTCCAGCACCGAAAGTCACCCAGCATTTGCTCATATTGGGTTGAGGGGAAAACCCCGGAAAAAACCTCAACCAGGTAATCGAACCCGGGCCACTTGGTTTCGCGGCCAGACGCGCTGACCGTTACTCCACAGACGTGGACAAGAATAATGGTATTTTACAAATAACTTCAAATTAGTGTAACTGTGAAAATATTAAGAATAGGATCCATGTTTATATGACATTCTTTTTTGCTCAAAATGTATTTGGGAATATGATCCGTAAGTGCCGATAACTCCTCGTGACTCACCCTGTATATATTATCCTCATTCTGAAAACCTGACAACCCTACCTTTATCTTACATATCAAAAGTGAAAATATGTTCCTCATTGTTTAAAGATTATAACATTATTCGTTTGCACTTCTCTGCCTTCTTCTCCATATTTTCCCACAAGAGTAGACATTTTTTCAAAAGAAGGGGTTTCTATGGGATAAAAACCAAAAAGTTCAAATTTATTTCGAATAATTTGAATTAAATAGTTTCTTTTATTCATCTCCATGGATGAAAAATCTCTGGTTCCTTTGGGAATACTAGGATGTTCCATACCTAACTAAACTAAGTTTATAATTATTAAGGTCCTCATTTTGATTATTTTCTTTTTTTAGCATATGAGCACGTTTCATATTATTTTTCAATACTTTTTCTTCGGAAGAAATAGGAATAAATAGAAACGTTTTTTACGATGAAAAAAGAAAACCTTTTCTTTTTCGTCAAGAAAAGTATATTTCATTCAGTCATTCTTTTGAAAAAATAGCTATAGCCATCAGCTCCTATGATATAGGTATAGATATAGAAAAGTTACGAAAAAAAATAGTTAGAATAAAGAAAAAATTTATTAGAGAGGATGAATCTATTTTTATCCATCCAAACTACGAAATAGATTATCTACATATCATATGGGTATTAAGGAAAGTTTATACAAATTAGAGGGAGGGATTTTCCCCAGTTTTTTAGATCGCCATAAAGTTTCTCCTTTTTGCTGCTGACAGGTCCTGCCAGGTTGTGATGCTGTTGGTACGTGTAGCTGTTATTTTATATGAGTTAGTTCATGCGAAGGCAGCGCTGTTAGTTCCATGCCAAGCTGTACCTGTTCTTTCCAACAACCAGCTGCCCCAAAAGCCCACCACTACTTTCTTGGAAAGATATGATCGGGGGCTCCCCGTTCAGCGCCCCGCTCCGACGGCTCTTCAAATCAGCGCTGAAACGGCAAACAACAGCTCAGTGCACAGAATAGCCCCGCGCCCGCCGTTACCGCTAAGCTAGCTTACCGGCTGCACTTCTTATACAGGGTGATCCAGTAAAAACGTGCAAAAATTAAACAGGATATAGGATATGCTCTGCAAAACGTTTTAAGACAGGGAACTTGAGGTCTGCTAAGTTAGATTAAGGAGATACATGTTTATCACTTAGGCCTACTGTTTTACATATTATCTACATTTATTTACAGTTATTATTTTCATTTAAATACATTTTAAAATATTATTTTCATATCATTTATAAACCTGAGTTAACATGTACCATTTTGTACCTCACCACAGGTGGTCGAAATGTATCGACATTTATTATTTACATTTAATATTTACTTATATATATATATATATATATATATATATATATATAATTATAGACATCAGCTCAAAGAATTTGAGTGACCACAAGGGTCCTGAATACAATAAACATGTACAATATAATGTGATGTGATACATTAAAGAAAAAAGAAAGTTAATTGTTGAAGGCAAATATAAGGGGATTAATTGAAATAGAGATGATGATGATGTAATATTTGAAGAGAATCCTTGATAATATTTATAAGGACAGACGTTACATAATCAAAAGGAATGTGAAGTTCCGTAAGATAATTCCATGTGAATTTGGAAATAGAACCTCTACTGCCAAACAGAAAACCAATGACAGACCATTGTTTAAGAGGGACGTTGTACTTTTGAGAAAGATAAGGCAGACAAGGTTCATATATGGACTTCTTCTCAATATCAACTTCGGTAGCCTGATTTAGGTTTCTTTCGAAACGGATAGTAGGGTCAAGAACAAGAGCCCGTTTTAAGCGTCCGTTAATAGCAATAATGTCTGCCCGTTTAAAAGAACCATCTGATGATACGCAATGTACTTCCTCATGAATCTCCCAATTTAAAGTTTTAACGATGTCGCCAAAGCATGTCGTACACGATGATGTCTAGCATTGATCAGCAGCTCGCCTTTGGGGCATTGTCCAGCACGTGTCCAAGTGTTTCCAGCTCACTACAGTCTGGATGACGGCAGCGGGTTGTGCTTAAAGTTCTGCCCGGTACACATATAATATATGCAATACATGCATTTGCAAATAATACATAAATAATTTTAAAATGTAAATAATGATTGCACAAAATATGGATAACAGTAATCGATAGCGATAGACTACAGATCTGTGAAATTTCTAATTCTACATTTTTATACCAATTAATCTGAAAATTTTACCACATATTTCTTACAATGTGGACATGCAATATACAAATTTTCACTTTAATATTACAATTAGTTTATTTATAATTATGTTTTTAAATACTGAAATATTATTGTCTCAATTTTCAAAGTTTACATAATTTTTCTTTAAATTTATATTTAATTCGTTCCTGATAGATGTATGTAAAATATGACACATGCTTTTAATATTTTTCCAATAATTAATTTTTGAAAGAAAAAAATATTTACACTTGTAGTTGTTAATTTTTCAATTTTTAAAACTCATCACATCTTCAACACATGGTGATTTCAATACTTTCAATAGAAGAAGAGAACACATGTGTCAGTTTACTTCACATCCTTTGTGGACTTCTGTGCGAATTTTCACTGAGATTGGAGAAAAACTGCGTTCATTAAACGTTTTGAATGTTACAAAATGTTGAATATTGGAAAAGCGAGAAAACGAGTATCAAAGTACACCCTGTATATGATATATTATACTATCGGCATCCTTCCTTCCTGTACAGGTCTACCACACACATTTTTCTTCTACATAACAACGCGAAATATGAACTGAATGAAAAGTAAAATTAGTTAAAATGAAGAACAAAGTCTGTCAGAATGGCAGCTAAGTGTCAGTTTAAAGGGCTGTAGCTCCACGCACTGCTGGTCCCTTTAAATTCGTCTTGAGGGACTTTAAATTGTCACAGGGCCAAAATAAGCACAGATTTAGAAAAATGAAGCATTATTTTATTTTTTAAAGTTAAAAACAAAATTTCCATTAAATTTTTTTTTCTTTAGTTTCACCGATCCACAGTCTTAAGCTCATGTCCCCTTAATCTGATTTCGCAGATCCCAAGTTCCCTATCTCAAAATATTCTGTAGGGCATCTCCTATTTCCTCTTTAATTTTTGCACGCTTTTACTGAATCACCCTGTAGATAAAGTAGCGCCATTTCTTTTCTGTTGACGTAACCTCTGCTGCCGAAGCAGTTCTATAGGACGGTCATAAAAGCTGAGGAGTTTGAAGGCTGAGAAATGTAGCGGGAATTGTTTGAATTCCTCTAGGCAGAGCAGGAGGCGTATTCATTTCAACACATTGTAAACTGCATGCAGAATATTCCCTCTTTTGGTCCTGTCACTGAAAGTCCCGGTGGCTGAGTGGTCAGAACTTCAGCTGGTCACGCGGGCGGTCCGGATTCTAGTCCCGGTCACGCCTGGAATTTTTCGTTGAAAAATCCACAGTAACACTTATGGCGGACAAGGTAGCAGTCGCAGTTTTTCTCGGAGTTCTCCCATATTAGGACTGTACATCATTTCGTCATCATTCCATAGCATTCCCCGAACCCCGGCTGGCTACGACGGAGGGAACTGACCTGGCGACGAGTGGTGTTGCCTGCTTGAAACCTGAGTACGCAGCGAACCTTAGTGTAGTCAGCCGGCGCGAGTTTGGTCAGCACAATAGAGCAAAAAGTCGCAGTGCTGGATCGTAGTCCTCCAATTCAATTCAATGTATAATGGAGACGGAATATAAATGCGTGAGGTTATTGATAAATTTAGTTCCGGAGTACATAGGTAAACAATTTCAAATAAAGGGCCCGTTAGAAAATTCATCAAATACAAAAAATTGCATAGCAAAAAATAATTTCAGAAAAAATAAGCAAAATGAACACTGTGCAAAATCTTAAAAAGTCAGTAACACTTGCTGCAAACGCACGGCGAGTATAGTTCCTTAGAATATTGGTACGACTGACGATTCGTCATTATCTAGTAAATAAAACTCACATTCCTTTACGGTAAAAGATCTGCAGATCATAAAATAATTTCAATAACAATGCAGATACAAATCTCAGTATTACCGACCACAATTATTTTGAATGATTTACGAATTTTGTGTAAAAGTTCAGAAGACACTGTTTGCTTCCTTCAAGACAGTCAACTAGTAACACTTCCCAAACTGCGAGTTTTGATGACAGTCAACTCAGCTGACAAATGGAAAAACCAGTTTCAAATTTAACGAATGTTAAAGATATAAAGACAAACTGTTTAACAATCGCTAACCTGTGACAGTTGCTTGTTTTACGACATTGCATCAGCTCCGCGGTTACGTACAGTCGAAACTGGTGAATGAGTCCGATGATTCGCAATGGAATTACCTGATTTTCGTCTTACAGTCGAAGAAGACATGAAAAATCGCAATCAGACAATTAGCGTAAGCAGGATTCGAACACACACTCTTGTCCCGCTGCAAAGCAGTGACGTGGTTGGTGGAATGCAGAGTTGCTATCTACAACACAGACTATGTCGCTCATTACCAACCCACGCACTAATGGATTTTAAAAATCTATTGAGTTTTAACTAATCAAAGCCAACTATCAATTTAATTGCAATCGTGCCGCACCTGATGCGTATTTGTTTAATATCTTGTCGCACCTGATGTTCAGATGTTAAATATTTTCGTCGTTTCCTTAACAATACAGTGGGCCGTGATATTGCATGTTGGCCGTGCTACCAAATGTAAGTATTAAATATTTTAATTTATAATGTAATCTGTTTATCTTTATTATAAATGTTTAATTAATATATTCGCCAACTAGTCTTATTCACCTCTCACAAGAGTGTTCATCTCTCAGATAATTCACTAAATGAAAGTACCTAGTTTCAAATAAAATGTTATAACCTCAAATATCTGTTTAATTTTGCTGTTTCACTAATCATAATTTCTACAGCTATTGTCAAATGTTTACCGTGAATTTCATATTGCAGGAGGCCAAGGCCATGCCGGTCAATGAAATATATTAAGTTAGCAACTTATATATCTTATTAATAGTAATATAGTCACGTTATCTTCCGTTTATTACGTAACTTATTTATTATTCGCGAAATAATCTCATTCAAATATCACGCGCGTTCTCATCTCTTTGGATAATCACTCGCCTATGAGCTCGCGAATTTTCGATAAGAAGAGAACGCTTGTGACAATAACGTGTAACCACAGTCTAGTATATACAGTCACGAAGCTCAATACGTAGTAAATATGGATCCATAGATAGTTGCTAACCACTAGGATCGCTACTATCGCCTCATTACAGAAATGCGAAATAGTACCTGCACAGTCTATTGTTCCCAGCACCCTCATAAACTCAAGCTTCGTGGCTGTATATACTAAACTGTGGTGTAACTGTGGGATGATTGCAGATAGAATCGTGTCTTAAAGGTATTTAGGTAGAATTTTATCTACAGAATCGTGTCTCCAGTTGAAAGTTTGATGCTAGAACATTTAGGGTTTGAAGAAATCTATACGAAATACTCGAAGCACAGTAAATGGACTGACTTGCAGAAACCTTTCGAATAACAGCATGAGAAACGAATACATAATGTGAGGTATAACAGTAAAGTAACAACATTTTTATATTTTCCTGCTCTGCAAAGGAATTAAACTCCTCTTTCCTGACATAAATAACATTTTGAGAAGCGCCAGAATGTGATGTTGCAACAGGGAACACAAGAACTAATCAGGCTGCGCATTCATCGGCGAAATTGCTTAATTGCAACAACATGTGTGGAAGTATCACAATGCACCATACTCTGACGTAGATTTGCACAGTCCTCTGTGGTGCGCTAACCAGCTCAATTACTCTTCTTAGCGAAGAGCCCGATTCAATCCACAGCGGAGTCTGGGAGGGCTACTTCATCTCCAATGTTACAATATAGCTCAACAAATTTTCTAAAAAACAAAACTCTTGCCCGGAAACTAAAATAACCGCTTTTACAGGGAACATAAGACTATTATTATTATTATTATTATTATTATTATTATTATTAAATAGGTTTAGAAGTAAATCCCGAAAAGACAAAGTATACGATTATGTCTCGTGACAAGAATATTGCACGAAATGGAAATTTATCCCTTCAAGAGGTGGAAAAATTCAAATATCTTGGAGCAACAGTAACAAATATAAATGACACTCGGGAGGAAATTAAACACAGAATAAATATGGGAAATGCCCGTTATTATTCGGTTGAGAAACTTTTATCATCTAGTCTGTTGTCAAAAAATCTGAAAGTTAGAATTTATAAAACAGTTATATTACCGGTTGTTCTGTATAGTGGTGAAACTTTGACTCTCACTTTGAGAGAGGAACATAGGTTAAGGGTGTTTGAGAATAAGGTGCTTAGGATAATATTTGGGGCTAAGAGGGATGAAGTTACAGGAGAATGGAGAACGTTACACAACACAGAACTGCATGCATTGTATTCTTCACCTGACATAATTAGAAACATTAAATCCAGACGTTTGAGATGAGCAGGGCATGTAGCACGTATGAGCGAATCCAGAAATGCATATAGAGTGTTAGTTGGGAGGCCGGAGGGAAAAAGACCCTTGGGGAGGCCGAGACGTAGATGGGAAGATAATATTAAAATTAATTTGAGGGAGATGGGATATGATGATAGAGACTGGATTAACCTTGCTCAGGATAGGAACCAATGGCGGGCTTATGTGAGGGTGGCAATGAACCTCCGGGTTCCTTAAAAGCCAGTAAGTAAGCAAGTATTATTATTATTATTATTATTATTACTATTATTATTACTATTATTATTTATTACTATTCAACTAGATGGGATGCGAAGTTAGCTATGATGTGGATGTGAGGTCCAGAAAACGTTGAAGAAAGAGCCATTTGACATACAGACGATGTATATTGTCATTTTGAAGAATTTTTTACTTGAAATGAAGGCATAGGCTGCCTCTGTGTTCTGGTGGTTAGCATGCCGTCTTCCAGATCTGGAGGCCCGGGTTCGATTCTCGCACTCGACCCTTGGGGAATTTTCCTTGAAGAAGAAAAGTTCCCTAGTCTAGTGTGGAAATTTGTATGGCTGCGAGTGGAATTTCGAATATGCCTGGTTATTAATTAACCAGACTTAAGATAAAATACAATATTTCAGGACTGTCACTGAACAGAAACCTAAGACAAGTTTCAACGACTTATTGTTGACAAGTAAAGCCATCGATGAGCTGAGCCACAAAACACTACGAGATGGTAAGTTATATAGTTGACAATTAATTTAAAAAATAAACGCTTGATGAAGACATTGTAACATGGCTACAAGCGTACGAATGAAGTGAATGCTTTCTCAGCATTCATTCTATCCAACGCCTTGCAGATGCTATCGAACTGAAATCACAGCGCCTGGCTGGAGCTGCAACCAATGGAACGTGTGTGTCGGTCAAGTTGCCGCCTTAGCAAAGCGAAGATTACAACTTGAGATGGTACAGATTTGGTCTCGAAATATGGAGGCAAAATTTGAAAGATAATTCGTGGTCCTTGGAACAGATTATTGAACAGGCCTTCTCAGATGCCCTCCAACCACAAGGAGCGATAACAGTGATGCGTTAGCACTTGTGATTGATGTTCTTACATCTACTTCACGCGGAGTAAAACCCCACAACGACAAAAAAGGTTAATGATTTTAATTTCAAGTTTCATTAAAATTCATCTTATAGATTAAAATTTATTCACTGTGGATGTTGGTAGTAGAAATCAATGCACTGTTGTGGATATACAAATAATTTGTAGATAGGAATAATCTGTACAACCAAGACGTAACAACATCGCTCGACATTACAAGCAGTGATGCGTGCAAAAAAGAAAAAAGCCTGACGCTAGGATATTAATTCAACGTTTCTACTGCACATCAGGAAAGTACAATGCGAGCCACATACACTTTTAATTAAAGTCGCGACGCTGTTATTCCCGGCGTGACTCCTCCTCTTTGCTTACGTCTTAGGAAGTGAAGGCTCTAGAAAGTCTAGGTAGATAGTAGCCCTATCGTTCGCCATTTTTGTTCTTTCGTTCCCGAGCTACCAGACGAGGGATCTATTTGTCACACCGTTAAACATTATCGTGTCGTAGCTCCTATGATAATAAATCAAACGCGCTGTAATTCAGCAAATAATTGAGCGGCAAATAACGTCCTCGTGTGCTTTCTGCGAACGCCAACGAAAGAGCCAAAATGGCGGGCGATTATATTAAGTATTTATCCAGCCTTAGGAAATGCTTAACATCTTCATCAGCGAATCACAAGACGCACACGTTTAAATGTAGCCGACCTGCAACGTGATTGGCTGCCGGAAATTAGAGCGACGAGACTATAGTTACAATTTCTCTCAACTTGAACTTGAAATTGATCTCTGTGGTTCTGAGAGAACTTATATTGGTACCCTGGCACGATTGTCGTTCATTGTTCATAGCTATATAGGCTATTATTGCAGAACGTATGTAGGCCTAGTGATCAGTTCGCCGTTCAATTTTTTTCACAAACAATTAAATTTGTTACGAAATTTAAAAAATAATCTTTGTCCAAAATCTAACTAAAAACAATGGAAACACAATGATAAATTGGGTTGCAGTAGTGGCAATGAAATCGGGGCACCATTCTTGCGCCATTTGCGATAGCGCCATAATGTTCTTGCACCAATTGCTGTAGCGCCACTAAGTCATATACCAATTTAAGAACATTTTTGTTTTAGGTTGGTATCACGATATTCCCAAGAAACTAGTTCGATTAATTAAAATGTGTCTCAGTGAAACGTACAGCAGAGTTCGTATAGGTCAGTTTCTGTCAGACGTGTTTCCAATTCACTGCACTATCACCTTTACTTTTTAACTTCGCTCTAGAATATGCCATTAGGAAAGTCCAGGATAACAGACAGGGTTTGGAATTGAACGGGTTACATCAGCTGCTTGTCTATGCGGATGACGTAAATATGTTAGGAGAAAATCCACAAACGATTAGGGAAAACACGGGAATTTGACTTGAAGCAAGTAAAGAGATAGGTTTGGAAGTAAATCCCGAAAAGACAAAGTATATGATTATGTCTCGTGACGAGAATATTGTACGAAATGGAAATATAAAAATTGGAAATTTATCTTTTCAAGAGGTGGAGAAGTTCAAATATCTTGGAGCAACAGTAACAAATACAAATGATACTCGGGAGGAAGTTAAACACAGAATAAATATGGGAAATGCCTGTTATTATTCGGTTGAGAAGATTTTATCATCTAGTCTGCTGTCAAAAAATTTGAAAGTTAGAATTTATAAAACAATTATATTACCGGTTGTTCTTTATGGTTGTGAAACTTGGACTCTCACTTTGAGAGAGGAACATAGGTTAAGGGTGTTTGAGAATAAGGTTCTTAGGAAAATATTTGGGGCTAAGAGGGATGAAGTTACAGGAGAATGGAGAAAGTTACACAACACAGAACTGCACGCATTGTATTCTTTACCTGACATAATTAGGAACATTAAATCGAGACGTTTGAGATGGGCAGGGCATGTAGCACGTATGGGCGAATCCAGAAATGCATATAGAGTGTTAGTTGGGAGGCCGGAGGGAAAAAGACCTTTAGGGAGGCCGAGACGTAGATGGGAAGATAATATTAAAATGGATTTGAGGGAGGCGGGATATGATGATAGAGAATGGATTAATCTTGCTCAGGATAGGGACCAATGGCGGGCTTATGTGAGGGCGGCAATGAACCTCCGGGTTCCTTAAAAGGAAGTAAGTATCACGTTACGATGTTATGACATAATTTTCCGTCCCACTTTCCCAGACTGCGGACTGCCACACGAATGAAAACGCTGTGTGATAAAAAAAACTGTGCTCTTATATTTCAATGTCTTAAAGCACGTCATAAAACAAGTGACATGGTATTTTAACTGAAGGGAGTAAGTGCTATGAGGGATCTGTTTAAATAGGACACGTATTGTACGTAATTTATTTTTAATCTTCAGTCGTTTGTTTCCTATTTTTTTTTCTACTTTAATGTATCTGCGTGTGCATTCCATTAAATTATCTTTAAAACGTCAGGTGTGAGATGTGAATTTCCTATTAAATGCCCCACATGCTGTAAGCTGGTTGTGAGTGTTTTCAGACGATGCTTGGCCCGTACTGTAGGGGGGAATGCGGCTTCATCAGCTGTGTAGTGATCTACAAGATACTCGCTAAACTGTTGGCTTAATCTCAGCAATGTGAAAAACAAAACAATCACTTTCTGCTTGTGTAGGTAAATAGGACAAGCCAAAATAAATGTAAGCCACTCATCAGCGTGAGACGAATTGTCTTTAAACGGGCTGTTCCATAGGAAATCGATCAGTAAAAAACCTCGCATTTTTTTATACTCTAATTTTTTCCCTACTTATACAAGGTGCTGAAGGGAGTGCATTTTCAAAAATATACTATCGAAAGTCAAACGGTTTTCGTATTATTGAGCGACAAATTTAGCGTATTTTATAAAAACAAGTCTCTTCCAGCGCTCAGAACTCTGGAACCATTTACTGCAGAACATTGAACGAGAGCTCATTTTGAAGCTGACATTTGGTAGGTTATGATAACAAGTAATCCTTATTTTTATTGTACACAGAGAGACAGATAATCTGATTTTACTTGCTTTTAGGCTTTTTGGCCATTTGTAAAAATGTAAAAAATTATTGAGAAAAAACATTGCATTATTAAGAGGGATTCGCCATTGTTTGTTTAGTGGTATGGCAATTAGTTTCGAGGGTATTAAATAAATTATTTTCACACGCCTAGACTTGAACGGCGCAGTACCGCACGCACTGGCCGAGAGCTGAAGATAAGCGAGCATTGGGCGTCATTTTACTCCTGTGTTTATGAAAACTTGTGATAAAGCTAGCAGAGCCATGACTGTTAGACGACACATCACGTGTTTGTCTCCTGGCCTTGCTTGTCTCGACTACCTACAGTCAGCTGGTTACTTTTCGCGCGTACTATTTATTTTCTTTATTTGATATTTTCAATACTTTCTTATCAACGTGCCATCAGTAAAAAATATGTCTTTATTTGTACTTTCAATGCGGAATCTAACCATATATTTTAAAAATATTTTTTCGTGGCCAAAGGCGTCTTAATGAAGAAAAATCTAAATTTCTCCATTTCCATAAAAAGTAAGAAAAACTGTTTATATGTCAATATAAACTTTAACTTCTCAGCATCAAAATAAACCATGATTTTGATCATTGGGTGATAGGGTTTCGGAGCCACAACAGTTTAAAGTTGCTAATTTTATGAAAATACGATAAATTTAAATATTTTTAATTTAAACACTATGAAGTTCTGATGCCTCAAACTTTGCACAAAGCATTATATCACAGTTGTCTACGGACAGAAAAAGTTTCATTGTATTTAAAAATTGCAACGTCAATTTTCTCTGTATTTCGGTCGATTTGAGATGGAATATTCCGAACCCTCTTACTACAGCAATACTCTTCCAGTTTAAAAAACATATTTATGTGGAATGTCGTTGGCGCAAACCAATTCCCCTAATACTGTACTCCTCAATTACAAACAAACAACAAATCTGGCGCAAGCGCATTGCACCCAGTGAAATAGCTCGTGTTCATAATCGTTCAAAGATAAAGAATGCAGTGAGAGGGAAAAAACAGTGTATAAGGACAGTTTAGTTTTCAACGACTTTGGTTAAGCAATTTCCACGAGTATTAAATTAAAGAATCAAAAGGTGTTATTTTCTGTAAAATATGTAGGCCTATTAAGAAAATTTTTGAGAAAGAGCAATTATTAAAGTTTTTTCAAACGTCCGTAGAGTCCTGCCCCCTCCCAATATTTCAAAGAAGTCGGATCCTATGCTTAATAACGGATTCAAATGATCTGCACTGCAGAGACAAGCCGTAAATTATATTGCGTGTTTATGGATGTGTACACGTCACTGCAGAGACTCCACTAACGATCACAGATAGGGACACTAGTAGCGGTAACAGCGGTGCCATCTGCGAGAACGATGTGCAACTACCATCTCCATCGCCCAATCAGTGCTGCCTCCACTGAGCGTTGTACGAAACACACGAAACAAAACCCGGGATATCTTAAATTAGAGCTTTAAAGTATCCGTAATTTATATAGCAATTAACCTTGCCACGACCTTGCTCAATTGCTGGCGGCACGGATTAGTTTCACGCGTGGAGAGACGCTTCATTCCACATTTCACGCTCGGAGCATATTCAGTTCCACGAGGGCGTGAACCTAATCGAGTGTCCATCCCTGCCACGAACACGAAATTGCGGACCGCATCGAAAACTACCGAATGAATTGCCAACTGCTCTTTATTCTTCGCTGGTAATTTGTCAAATAGTTTTCATTGTATACAGATAAAAATGTTGTTGTTGTTATCTAATGCCGGGCTTTGGCAACGAATTCATTAGCGTTCTTGCTCTCCAATATTTCTCTGTGGTGGATCCATCAGGTAGAACTTCACAGGTTATGAGATGATCTTCAGTCATTTCTTCTTCTTTGTTGCATAGAGGGCAATTAGATAAAAATGTTGTGCTGTTGCAAATAATCAACATTTAGAATTTTCACGAAGCTATGTTCATCACTGAGCCCGAAACTCTACGTAGTCTAATGTCGTCTGTCCGTGTAGAACAGGATTTTTTATCACCATCCAGTTGATTTATGTGGGAGTGATGAGTGATATAATTAAATATGTTTTACCAAAATGTATTGGATCTTTACTTAATGGTACATCGAAGCGAAATAATGGCTTTTTCTCGAAAAACAACAATTTTTTGCTTTTACTCTCGAAAAATATCTCGATACTTCCAGATGCCCCTCGTAAAATTTCAGACACTTACGCTCCTTATAACGCTTGTTTACGCAGCTATTTTTAAATATGCGCGCACTTTAAATCTGCCACAGTCTCTGCTGTCTAACTCAAGTTTTCTCCGTTTTTTGTTTTTGCACTGTTGCAAAACCTACCTTCTACCACAAATTTTGAGCTAGTTGCATGAAATTTTTTCCACAACTCACGCTTAATATTTCCATGCCAATTATTATTAATTGCAATGTGTTGAACATAACAGGAAAATATCAGTTAAAAATAATGTTTATATGCTGATGTAAAAAAACATTTATTATAATTTTTTATTAAACGTTTTTAAAAATGCACAAGAATTTGCTAATTGAGCTGGAAATTGGTGTGTATACTATTTATATGACAAATAATGTGTGTGCAAAAAATGAAAACTGTAGGTGCAACATTAAAAAAATTTCAAATTTCACTTTGGTGTAGCGTTAAAGAAAGAAACAAAAGCAAAACAGAAATAGCGACCAACTTATAATATGTTGCAGATGATAATAATAATAATAATAATAATAATAATAATAATAATAATAATAATAATAATAATTGGGATTTGAATTTCTATGATCTAAAAACTCTGGCAATATGCATACACTTATGTACCAAAATATGACACAAAAACTTGGAAATATAACTCAAAACAAATTAAATATTATCCAAAGATTACTTGGAAAACTTTTATATTTACCACCCTATATTTTTTATATTAACTCCTTGCAGCAGAGGACTGTTCACCCTAAAAATATATATATAAAAGGGGAAAAGAGATGTGAAAAATGTATTTTTTTTCCCTCTGCGTGACAGTGTTAACAGGGTCACGACTGTTTATGAATTACTACCCCCAACAACAGGGTTGCATCCTATTGAGAGTTCATGTTTGGGAAGGGTGAAGGGGTGTGAAGGTGAGACCGACCAACAAAATCTGTTCATATTCCTAACATTCTTTTGTTCTTTGTGTTTTGATAACTCACTGCGGGCGAATCCAGTTACCTTCAAACTCCATCCAACAACAAAATATTTCTTCTTCTTCTTCTTCTCCTTCTTCTTCTCCTCCTTCTTCTTCTTCTTCTCCTTCTTCTTCTTCTTCTTCTTCTTCTTCCTATCACATATTAGCCGGGTGGTCTGTTACGGTCTCACTCCATCGTTTCAGCGGACGGCCCAAAGACCTTGTCCCTGAAGGGCGGTTATCAGTCCTTGACGTGGTATCCTTGTTCAAGGCATCCTGAGTATATGAGATTTCCATTTCTGTCTACAATTCTGAATTTTTTCTAAAATTGGATCAATAATTAATTATTTCAAAATATCCTAATTTTTCTTCTGGTGTAGCCAGCAGTTCTTCTTAAGAACTTCATTTCACTGGCAGTGATTCGGTGTTCATCACATTTACGGATGGTCCAAGCTTCACTTCCAGACATGAGAACAGTTCTCGCCAGTGTTTTATAGGCTTTAATTCTTGTATTTTTTGGGGGGGGGGCAAGAAAAGGTTTGAAAATGTTATTAATGCTTAAAGTAATTCAATTTTGTAGAAATATCTTCTTTTTTTCTTATTCATAGCTCAAATGATAACCCAAATATTTAAAACATGAGACCTGTTCTACAGGTTTATTATAAAGGCAATTTTGCTGCGGAGATGATTTTTTCCGATGAATCCCATTACTTTAGTTTTATTAATTGAAATTTCCATCCCGTATTCTTCAGAAATGAAAAACAGAACGTTGGAGGCCATCAAAAATATTTCTAAGGAAAAGAAATCAAAAATAAATAACGAACAACAAACAAAATTTCTTGCCATTATTAGTATTGAATGTGTGAATATTGATATATTGATACATTTCGTCACAGCACTTCTTCACATGTAATGGTGTACCTCACATTTCTGTATCCGGTGCCACCATTAACATATTATTACAATAACACATTATTTGCAGCACACGTCTACACAAATACTCCCAATTACACTATGCACCTTTTTTGTTATTTGGTCAAACTCCCCTTCAGTATTTCTCCTACATTTCATTTGCTATTCTCTATTTGTTCATTAATCCTAATATATCTAATATTCTATACTACTTTCACACCCCCTTTATCCTCTAACTACTATTCACTAAAATCTCAATTTCAATTTATCTCTATAAATTATCATATTGAATTATTTGTCCTATTTGTTCTTCGACCTTTTCTCCTATCTTTCTCTTATATTCATTTACTGTTCCAACGTTCAAATGTTAGTACTAATTTTATGCTGTCACTTGTTCATTTCTCTTAACCCTTTCTCACTATTTTCTCTCATTCCTATTTGCGCTCACTTTCACTTTCTCACTATTCTGCTTACACTTAATCCATTGCCACTATTCTCACTTCCTATAAATAGCCTACTTATATTTTATTCTACACATCGGCTTATACACTTTCTCTCTCCCCTATACTTCTCGATCTTTTCCAGTTTCACTTTATTTGTACTTTTTGATCACATCCACATTTTTTTAAACGTATCAAATATCTCTGCTATATCCTCAGCTGCCGCAGGGAATGTGTGAATATTATTTGTTAAAACAGTTGTAATAAGAGAACAAGACTACAAGAATGCAAAGTGTGGGATCAAAATCGAACATAAAGAAACAGAAAGGATACTGGAAAGGAAGAAGAGAATGAATACGGTAATAAGATGTGACCTTCCGAAAAGTTCAGCTAATCCGATACTTTGTTGCACGTGTATAAAAATTACTTAGCCTCTGAAATCATTCATTTAAAATCAATCCACAAGGAAATCTTGGGAGGTAATCGTGAATACCCAATCGAACTACCAAGCAAGTTGAACAAAGGAAAGGAAACTTGTCAGAAATTTTCCGCATTGTGTGTTAAGTCCCATTCGCAATGAAAATTAAACATAACCGTAACATAAACACAGAAGTTTGCGCCCAGGCTACCAAATGGGATCATTCACAATGATTCACATAAGCATTGACATAAACATTACCGTAAGACGTTAACATGAAAGTTTGCAAACTCCAAACTTTCATGCTTATGCTTACGTGATTTACAAACAGAACACAATCGTAGAGCGCTGAAGTATACGACAGAATATGAGGAAATGGCGTCGTTATGTTTCCATGGTTACCAAGTATGTTTGCGGTTATGTTTATGTTCCCATCGTGAATGATGGTATGACTTCTTGATTTTACCGTAACGTTTATATTCTTAAGTTAACGCTTACGTTATGTTTAATTTTCATTGTGAATGAGCCTTTAGACTGCGAATCTTGCGTATTAGAGGGCGAGAGATCAGCCAGTGGCTGGCTGGGGTGAACACTGTGCACAGATCCAACATGGGACAATAAGATCTGCACAGTAAATTAACTAGCCCGTAAAATTAACTATGGAAGTGTCAGTAACTCTTTTGGTAACAAAAAAGCACGTAAGGTCTTGATTGCATAGTTCATGTATGACAATTAAAAATAGAATTCTTTCTTTTGCGTAGATATTTATTTAGTTATTAATAGAAATCTACTTTATTTAATATCAATAGAGTAACATAATGTGCACGCATACTATATTCCTAACGTGAGTAAAGTAACATGATTTTACTTACGGGCAACAATATTTTAATATAGTGGGAGAGCGTTGGTACGTTTAACCAAGGTCCCGGGTTCGATACCCGGCCCCGGAACAATTTTTCCCTCGAAATTATTCAAATTAACTTTACAGGAAGTTATTCCTGAAAGCTTAATTTGCTTGAACAATATTTTAATTTTTAAAATTAGAATTTTCAGGCGAGGAAAATTTTATGAAAATGAAAATTTAGTAGGTAGGCCTAGGCTGTTTTAGTGGGCTTAATCCTGCAGAACTGTAAGGTATTCTTTATTACTTCAACTTCCCTTGAACCGACTATAGACTCAACGACGGACGTTTAAAACGTGCTTGGGATGACGAAACGAATTCTTTGCCTATCTAAGGCTCACATTCCACATCGCTGCGTCATTAATGTGTTCAGACAGCAGAAACTAGTACAACTTCAAATGTTTTAAATGTGTTAGGATTTCAAACAAGAAAGCTTGTTTAATTAAACACTGCTAAGTATCATTTATACAGAGTGTCCAGGAGAAAAGGTCAATATGGCAGATGATAGTACTGATCACTTTGAACAAAATATAGGGTATCTATCATACGAATATGCGGTCTATACTGAACGGTTGTCGAGCTGAAATGTTTGACTGTAAAGCTCCGTCTGTACAGTATCTTGACTCTGGCCCTGCTGACGTAGGTACAGTACTAGAGTTCCTTGATAATAATTGACACAGGATCCAAACATCGCCTAGTACCTCGTTGCATAATCCAGTAAGCACTTACAACGGCTTTCCTTCTAGTAAGTACAAGGTAACAGTTTTCCTTATTCCTTATTGATAAACAATTAGCTGTAATAATAGTTTTCATGCATTATCTATACTAATAATAAATCTGTAGCCGAAATCTTTCTGGTAATTTTCGATTTTCCAAAAATAATTGCTCCTAACATATATAATTAACCACCCTGAAACCGAAAATCGCTTTTTTGACATTTTTGTTTGTATGTATGTCTGTCTGTCTCTCTGTCTGTCTGGATGTTTGTTACCTTTTCACGCGATAATGGCTGAACCAATTTACATGAAAATTGGAATATAAATTAAGTTCGTCGTAACTTAGAATTTAGGCTATATTGCATTCAAAATATTTTATTTAAAAGGGGGGTTATAAGGGGGCTCGAATTAAATAAATCTAAATATCTCCCTTATTATTAATTTTCATGAAAAATGTTATATAACAAAAGTTTCTTTAAAAATAATTTCCGATAAGTTTTATTCTATTTCAACCAAATATTAACTCGCGATACGACCAAAGATGTTAAAGCGAGTATAAATAACAGCGAGGGGGAAAAAATGATCGCATTTTAATTTTTTTAAATACAATTTAAATTAAGTAACATACTAAACGATTTATTCTTCTATAAAACACGAATGTTCCCTGGATCAAATGTCCTATTTTAATTATGTAATTACTTTATATTTATTTCTAACGGGTGCAGCTACTATATAATAAATTATTATAAAGTATCATAATACAGCATACGGCAAAACAAACAACACTGAAATTATCGTTCATCTGCTGCCCAGGTTTCCCCAGCAACCAAGTATTTATTTGTTTTATATAATAGTTTGACATATTGTGAATTCAGTGTTGTGTTGATTTCTGCAATTATGGTTCTCACAACAAAAGAGAAGGTGTTTAATGTCCAGCATTATTTCCGGTCATACGGAGTGCTGAAATTACAAACATGCTCTGAAAATCTAGATAAGTCATTATAACATGCAAGGCGACATAAAACTGATCCCGTACGACGGAATTTCTCGACGACAGCTGACATTGTTGTGTTATTTGTTAAATCGCTCCCGGTACTGCTCTTCAACGTGGCGCAAGCTGGACCATTCTGACGCCCACTCCGTAGGACCGGAAATATTTGTTACTTTTGGTCCAGAATAGTTTTTCCATCTGTTCGGGATTGAATGAGAATTTGTAAGCAAGTCACCATTGTGAACTTTGATCACGTTTACCCTTGCCTGATATCCTTTCTTAAATTTCTTTATACCTTTATATAAACTTCTAATGTTTTTATTCTTACTATTTTTTTTTGTTTCTACCTCAATCAGTTTTTCCTTCAAGTAATCTCTTTTTTATTCCTAAGTGTACGATTTGCTTCCCATCTTTCATTGAAACAATTATCTCTATTCTCTTCAACTGGATCCTGTAAGAATTCAATTTTGCCTGTTTCTTTCTTTCTACTACAACGGAACAATCTTCATCAAACCACGGTTTCTTTTTCTCAGTTTCATAATAACCTATGCTCTACTCAGCTGCAATTTTGATATTATCTCTGATATTTCCCCACACGCTATTAATATATATTCCTCCTCAACTTCGTCAGAACTTCCTAAAGCGGCTAACCTATTTAAAATTTCGACCTGATAATGTTGCTTAGTTTCCTCGTCTTTTAATTTCAGAATATTAAATCTCCTAATATTAACTTGCTATACTCGATTGGCTACTGATTGCCTTTCTGTTAATTTTCCTATTACCAAATAATGGTCAGAATTACAGTCTGCCCTCTGAAGGTTCGAATGTGTACTAATACTAGTATGTCTTCGTTTATCTATCAAGATGTGATCTATTTGGTTGTGTGTCAATCCATCTGGAGAAGTCCAAGTATATTTATGTATATCCTTATGCGAGCGCAGAGCTGCACGCATTGTATTCTTCAGCTGACATAATTAGGAATTTAAATCCAGACGTTTGAGATGGGCAGGACATGTAGCACGTATGGGCGAATCCAGAAATGCATATAGAGTGTTAGTTGGGAGGCCAGAGGGAAAAAGACCTTTGGGGAGCCGAGACGTAGATGGGAGGATGATATTAAAATGTATTTGAGAGAGGTGGGATATGATGGTAGACACTGGATTAATCTTGCACATGATAGGGACCGATGGCGGGCTTATGTGAGGGCGGCAATGAACCTGCGGGTTCCTTAAAAGCCATTTGTAAGTAAGTAAGTATATGCTTATGCAGGAATGTTGTACTTAAATTTCTGATGTGACAAAGTTGACTAACCTAACTCCATTAACATTACTATACGCTTTATTTTCCAACAGGCGGTTTTAAAATATCCTCCCGTCCTACTTCCCTCAATTATATTCGATATTTGTGCAGCACTGCTTGAGTACACCTGTACTTGTCGCGCAACATTTCTACTGATCTACTACCTCGTAAACCAGAGGTCATCAGCACTCGCTGAAATGTGCAAAGGGTAAGCGGAGCCGTCGCGTGTGCCCCCTCGTGCAGCAGGAAGAGGTAGAGAGCATACCCGCTAGCAGCTACGAGTGCACCACGGTTCACTGTGTTCTCCGCGGGTAAGAGACGCTAGCCCCAGGGTGCTCTGTGCTGACGACCGCTGTCGTGAACTGTAATGGAAGGGAAGACTTCATATTTGCGGATTTTGTAATTACTAAACATCATGTAGCGTGACGCAAGTTGTCAGCTTCCCACGCATTACGACCACGTCGACCCGCTGACTTTTAAGAAGTCCGCAGCTCTCAAACCCCGCGCCATTCATATCCGCTTTGCTCTGCTTCTTGCATCCTTATTGCGACTTGCACAGAATTTCTGCTCACAATCCCAGGCGCAGGAACATTAATAGAGCTAATCCAGCTTCTAAAAGACGCCTTCTTCTCATTGCCGAAGTCAGAGGTCCATTCCTTAGGATTGGTACAATCCAGACGTTGACAAATGCTTCCTCATCTTACACCGAGAATTTATATGCGCTAAAACTGCCAAAATATGCACAAAAACCTTATAAATAGGCACTTAATATACCAAACCTTTATAAGTTCACTATGAAATGCTTAAGTGCATTCTAAATGGGCAGTTTAGGTAATTTAAAACTATACTTTTACTTTTAAAAAATCCAGTTAACAAATCTACATAATAATAAATCTGTAACCAAAATTTTTCTAGTAATTTTCACTTTTCTAAAGATAATTGGTGTTAACATGTACTGTATAATTAACCACCCTGAGACCGAAAATCGCTTCTTTCAGCCTTTCACTGCATTTTAAACTACCGGCAATGAATCAAGGGGATGTAGACTCCTGGTCTCCAGTTTTTCAGTGGCCTCAGGCAGAAACGAGCAGTGTACAATTATATGCAATTTTAATAGTAAATTATGCAACGAGCCTACAATGGTAGTAATTAAGACGCGAGTATGTTTGTTTATGAAACCAGCGCAAGGGAGTTTCATAATTTTCATACGAGCGTCTTAATTACCATTATAGGCAACTTTCATACGACTTTCTATCCTCGACCATATTTCTAACTTGAAATTATTCATAAGTATTCATGTTATGGTTATGTAAGTGAAGAGCGGAACTGACCTTCTAAATTGTGAGATGTGCGCAGACGCGAAAGTATTGATTTTTTCCGAGGCACGAATGTCATTTTTTTTTACGACGCTGTATCAACATCTAGGTTATTTAGCGTCTGAATGATATGAAGGTGATAATGCCGGTGAAATGAGTCCGGGGTCCAGCACCGAAAGTTACCCAGCATTTGCTCGTATTGGGTTGAGGGAAAACCCCGGAAAAAACCTCAACCAGGTAACTTGCCCCGACCGGGATTCGATCCCGGGCCACCTGGTTTCGCAGCCAGACGCGCTGACCGTTACTCCACAGGTGTGGACCACGAATGTCATTGACCTTGATATAATCTAGAGAATAACATGAACATTAATATAGATATAACCTGGAAATTTATTTAGAATTGAAAAACGAGATGAAAAATTGAATTTATTTGAATATTATTTACAATTAACGCTAATTATTATAGTAACAGAACATAACCTTCTGCGACAGTATTGGATTTCCAGCCCCCGTGACTTTTCGATAATTGTCTTTCGATTGCATATCCGAGAATAATCGATACTTGCGGTTTTATAATGGTACAATGGTGATTTCTCATTGGCTGAACAACTGAACTATAATGAATAGGTGTACTTTAATGAGGTGAATTAAAGGGCTACTACCAGGTGTACAGTTACTACATTTCGGCATGGTCGAGCATAAACTAAAATATTCATTTTTCACCAAAACTGTTAAAATATGTACAATAAAATT
Organism: Periplaneta americana; assembly: GCF_040183065.1. Classification (NCBI taxonomy): domain Eukaryota; kingdom Metazoa; phylum Arthropoda; class Insecta; order Blattodea; family Blattidae; genus Periplaneta; species Periplaneta americana. Next base: position 179,529,492 of record NC_091128.1, read on the forward strand.
GGTCTTATCCTATTGTTGTTCGTTGGAAACGCAGAAACATATAAGTATTTCTTAAATATGACATATCAATAAAAACACGAATGTTCATGCAAATCCCCCGCCTACTCATACATTTTACCGATCTGTCCTCCTTTCTTCTCCCTGGTGACGTCCACATTGTTTTCGTGCATTACTACCCAATCATTGTGCTCCACACGGCACATGTTTTGTTCAACACACATGTGTGAATTACTGTTTGTTTTTATGGAAATTAATAAACACGTACGGAGAGGAACGCTTATTGCATTAGTCTGAAATGTGCTAAGGACACACAATGCTCAAGGCGAGGAGTCTCGGGGAACAAAATCACCACGAAATGCTTTAGCAATGCTACATTCTGATCGTAGATTTCTATTCTCCTACCTCTGCTTAAGCTTCTCATTAAAGCTACTCTACTAGCAGTTCTATACAAAGTATTATCACTGATTAACTATCAAGTTATTTAAATTAAATGAACAACAACTTCACTATGTTAATATTTAAACCGTGGTGTTACTTTACCTCACAATTTAAATGCTAACACAGTTAAGTTCTTATTCATTTCATTTTTATAACTCAGTAGTTTATTACTGATATGTAAGTGTGACACTCGGGAGGAAATTAAACGCAGAATAAATATGGGAAATGTGTGTTATTATTCCGTTGAGAAGCTTTTATCATCCAGTCTGCTGTCAAAAAATCTGAAAGTTAAGGCCCATTCACAATGAAAATTAAACATAAACATAACGTAAGCATAAAACCTTGTGTCCATGTTATTTAATGAAAGCATTCACAATGAATTACATAAGCATAAACTTAATCTTAATCATAAGACGTTAACATGAAAGTTTGCAAACTCCAAACATTCATGCTTATGTTTATGCGATTTGGAAACAGTACACAAGCGGAACGCGTGTTTTCACTTTTTGTTTAACATCTCATGGGCTTTGCCTACAGGCAATATTTTGATCTATTGGCCGTGATGATAGCTAGGCGCGCAACATGGAATCATATGACGAAAAGTTGATTATTTTACATCTCCGTTTCTTTGAGTTCAAGTATTGAAAGCCATATACTGATGCCATTGTAGTTATTAGAAACATAAATTGAATAGCTATATCGTCAGTCATTGTGCAATTCTCCATTTTTATGTAATAGATTCTGTAGTTTTGTTGATTCGGTATGTTTGTTTCCACACACGTGTTATGTTTACGTTATGTTTAATTTTCATTGTGAATGAGCCTTTAGAATTTATAAAACAGTTACATTACCGGTTGTTCAGTATGGTTGTGAAACTTGGACTCTCACTTTGAGAGAGGAACAGAGATTGAGGGTTTTTGAGAATAAGGTTCTCAGGAAAATATTTGAGGCTAAGAGGGATGAAGTTACAGGAGAATGGAGAGTTACACAACGCAGAGCTGCACGCATTGTATTCTTCACCTGACATAATACATTAAATCCAGACGTTTGAGATGGGCAGGGCAATGTAGCAGGTATGGGCGAATCCAGAAATGCATATAGAATGTTAGTTGGGAGGCCAGAGGGGAAAATACCTTTCGGGAGGCCGAGACGTAGATGGGAAGATAATATTAAAATTGATTTGAGGGAAGTGGGATGTGATGGTAGAAACTGGATTAATCTTGCTCAGGATAGGGACCAATGGCGGGCTTATGTGAGGACGGCAATGAACCTCCGGGTTCCTTAAAAGCCAGTAAGTATGTAAGTGTTAAAAGAGCGTAATCAAGAACGAAGTATTTCTTTATTTTTACAATGAAATTTTCTATTGACAAACAAAACAAAATTTATTCAAATATTTTATGTTTTGTACTCTTTAATACTGCAAGAAAGCAGAATGTCACTACTGCAAGAAAACAAATAAAAACTTCGTTGTTCAATTTTCACAAGTTCCATTGGCCTTAAATCTCCTCAATCTTCCCTTAAGATTAAAATTAATCTCACTGGTTTTTCTTTTCAAAAAATTGTAAATGTCCCATTTTAATTGAATCCTCGACAGTTAAGCACTTAGGCATTGCAATCGACCAGCATTGACGATGGAACAAATATGTAATCTACTTACACTAGTTATTTATGCAACAAGTGGATAATCTTGATGATCATGGCTATCGCTATCGTTCGTGCAACAATTTTCACGAGTGTCATAATAAGATTACCCACGAGTTGGATACAACACTTTATGGCATCTCAGCATTATAAATTGTAGGAAATAAATTATGAAATAATTCGCTTCCATAGCTGACGAAGTCTTCATAGTTCGTATCGATTAGTTTTGCCTGGCATTGGCATTGAATAACGAGTTATACCTTAGTATCAAATTTTGTTACAAATGTTCCTTTATTTTGAACAATTTCCTTTATTTTGTTAATATAGTTTCTCTGAACAACATAACTGTTTTATGTGATATTACAAAAGTAATACAAAATTCTTAAAGATTGGAAATAAATTATACGTTACCTTAAGCGTTCCGGTATTACGTCATAGCGAATATTTCATTGCTATTATTGGCACGCGTGCCATAATAAGCTGATTACGCAAGATATTGGATGTAGTAACAACCTGTTTATAATGCAGGATGGTATAATAGTAATATGCGTTACAAGAGCGGTATGTTGAAGTTTTCATGTTCGAGGAAAAGTTTGAAAAAGCGAAACGTAGTTGAGCTTTTTTAATTTCCGAGAATTGAAAGAAAACATACCGATCGTGTATCGTACATTATTTTGTGCCAAGATCGTTTATTACATACCTGAAAGAGAAATTTCTAATTAGTTGCAATGAAATTTCCATCTTGGTTTCTGTTCAATGACGGCAAATTTGCAAAACGAAAATATCTATCTTCAACATTGTTGCTTTAAAATGTTTTCTGTATTTACTATACTCCAGCGGGCCGTGATATACGTCTGTCTTTTTTTCCCCCCAGTCTATGGAATCTTGTTGATTTTTTCACGGCTTCCTTAATGTTACTTGCATCACGAACGCAATAACTTTAGTGGAGTTGTAGAGTTTACTTAATTTTTGCAAATATTTAAAAACAATAATTAACAGTGCAATTTAGGTGAAATTGCAATGGTAAGTTTCCAATTTATAATTATTACTATATTGAACGTCTCTAAAAATAATGTTAAAAGCCTAAAGCAGTAAAATCAATATGTCACTTAAGCGGTAAGAAGAGGGAAATTGTTATGTGTGTTAGGTTGGGAATACTGAATGTGGAATTTTAGACTTTCCGCGGATTGGTTTTGTGCGGAAACCAAGCAAATACTCACGATCTCGCACAAAATATATTACCGGTACGTAAAACTATTTACTCTTGGTACACTTCGGTCATATTTACCAGTTAATATTTTACGTGTAAATTATTTAGCTTTATTTCAATCTATTCTCCAGTATGGAATTTTAGGATGGGGAAATGCTTATAATTTTATTCTCATTCCATTAGGATTTGTTCAGAAAATAAAAAATTAAAATAGGCCTCAATAAACCTCTTGATTATATTTATCGGAACTTTTGTTTACTAATTTCAATGTTCTTAAAATTATTATAATGCTTTATTAAACTTCATACATAAAAATCACAATACATTTAAACTATAAATACAGAACTGGAAGATCGGATTTGATATCGATACTGATCGATAATTTGTTCGTGTAAATGTGGTTTCTTTACTTATAACTTCTATGAATAGATGGCGAAGATAATAATCAGTGTTGTCAATGGCATATAAATATAACCACATTATAGAATTCAATTTTTCATACCATTCTTGATTGTAAAAAACACTGGGTTTAGCTGGAAACCATTGATATTGCTAATTATGAGAATAATTTATGCTTAATCTGCATAATAATTTTCCTTGACACTTTTCAACCACCTCAACAATGGGGTCACCTATTGAGAACTAGCGGAACTCTTTCAAAGTTTGTCAATTTTTTTTTATATATATCTTTGGTTCTGACTTATCCCGTGGTTAGAAAGTTCGCTTACACGATCATAAAATCGTAGGTCAGATATCTTTGAACGCCAGTGTACCTACCAAGCCCCTACAGTCTCGGCTGCGCGAAACGAGGAAACCGGGGCAAATTGGACGCTGCGCTTGCCGCCATATTGTTGGAGACCAGACGCATAATAGTAGTACGTAAATCACGCAATTTAACGCTGTGATGATCTAAAATTGACAGATAATGGCCATTTTCGACATTTAACGTAAAATTAGGACGAAATAAACATATTCAAAGTTTCATTGATATGTGTTAGAACATTAAAGAAAATAAAATACGTACGCAGCGATTTATAGAAAACATACTCATGCATCCATAAATAGGCCTACACAATACACATTATAGATTGTATAATTTTACGATAATCAGCAAATTGTTAGGTTTCACAGAATCTAAAATTATATTAACATACATTACTCTTAGATCACAAGACATATATATATATATATATATATATATATATATATATATATATATATATATATATATGCACCTTGATTACACAAGTTCTTATTATAATCAAATTCTTAAGTGAAATAAATATGTGATAATCAGTATAGACCTGTTGTTAAGTTTTAGAGAATCGAAAATTATATTACCGATACTTCTAGACCACAGGACATTAGGTAATCTGGCAAAATATAATGTGCGAAGTTAGCCATTGAATTCATTCTTCAATTAATAAAGGGAATGCTATCAATTATAAAAAGTATCGGTACCGGTACCTAATAAATTGCAAACAATAGGTAATGTGAAGACCTAAAAACTAAACAATCACTTTATGCAAGATAAAAAAAACCACATACTTTTCATGTGTGGATTTTTTACATACCGGTATTGTATTTTTATTTTAAATAAATAAAATAGATATATTATCATTGCTTGCGGAGTGATGGTACATAATTTTTATGCACATATGTAATATCAATAAAATGCCATTCCTTGCTTTTGTTAATAAAATATATGTCCGGCAAAATGTAAAAGAGTTATTTATAGGTGAACTCTGAATCATAAGTTCACAAAGACGGCTTAACTATTATAGCTATTTATTTATTTATTTATTATCTGTATATTTATTTATCCATTTATGGATCTTGAATGAAAGTTTATAATCTTGCAGATAAATTCATTTACATAATAAAAACAAAAATTTATCTTTCCACTAATGTTTTAACATCTGATGTGTTAGTCTAAATAATTCACTCAGTGGGATTTCTCTACAGTCTGATAAGTATTTCTTTATTGTCGTAAACTACTGATTGATTTTGAATGATATTGATATTGTAACAACAGAGATAATATATCGTACCTTTTGCAAATGGCTTGGAAAATTAAACAGGGATGGTATTATCGCCGCGCTCTCGTGGTTAACATTCGGCAGGTCTTTGAGCGGCCTCGTGCATAACATTCGGCAGGTCTTTGAAATGTAATTGCATTATTGTTTTCAATTTCTTGTGTCGCCGCTCCAATCACTCGCCTCAATTTCAATATTGCAACCAATAAGCTGATTCCATTATTAAATGACACTTACTTGTCTAATCCACGTGGACTAAAACTGAGGTTGCAATGTCTTGTGCTGAGGACGAACATTAAGGTATGTGATTAAAAATTATTATTAAAGAGTTATTATTAAGAGTTAAGAAAGCCAGCGTACTCGTATATGATATAATAATAATTATACTAATAATAGCCATTTAACACTATAACAAACTAGTGCTTATTCTTATCGAGGAAGTAGACGTGACGCTTAGAGTGAAACCTACAGAGCAACAATCGGTCGGCAAAATTATGTTTTAAAAGCATACCGCACGTTATTGTATGATGCCGACATGTTAAGCATGAGTCCGCGGCGATAAATTTATCATCTTTCAAAATTCTATTGCCATTACTTTCAAACTGTTCACTAAAAACACCAGAGACAAAACGAACAATCGTGTTTACCGCTCTATTTCTACCAGTAGCATGGCGGCGTAAACATGCGCAGACTGGTTTCAATTTTGGACAGCACACCTGCGTTCTGTGTGAGTCTAGTATACTATATAACGTCTTTGGTACCTACTTTGATGCAAGGCTATATAACAAAATAATAAAAAAAAAATACCCAAATTCACACAATTTTAGTGTCAGCAGATTCAAAAATAGCGTTAGGAATTTAGTTTTTAAAGAATAGGTATTTGTTTAACGTGTATTTATATATGTGTATGACTTAAGTAGTAAAAATTAAAAATTATTTTTGTAGTTAATTTAACCTTCACTTTCACACCCACTTTGTTTTTTTTTATAATCATGTTTATCACTGTTAAGTATTCTTGGATAACGCCCTTAGCACGAATTGTTTACTCCTTCAAGGATTATTTGTGCTTATAATTGTACAATTCCCTTCCTAGCAATGAACTAAGCTAAACTAAATTCTTTTATTTCTAATACACAGCGTCAGTATATTTAATGTCATTTAAAGTCATTTCCTCTATTTCTTTTGACATGAACTAGAGAAATAAAATCCAGTTTGTAATGACAACGCGCACTGCCCGATGTTAACTATACGAGTAAGGGCCGATGTCTGGATTAGGGCAAAGTAACGACGCTGTATGACATGGTGCTAACACTTCACACCACATCTGCACGTCGTCGTAGCCATTCCTCGAGTTAATTGCATATGAAACATATTTAAGAAAAGAAAATCTAGCTCGGTCCTCACTGCATGAAAGCTTGCCACACCGAGGCGACGTGATAAACACGCTACGTCACACGCACGCTAAGTGCCTGCAATCACGTCTGCATAATTATGCAAACAGAAGTCATGCGCCATTCTCTTCTCATTTACCAGCTGGTCTATTTCAGAACTGCACCAAGACATCTCACTCTCAACGAGGTTTCCTATCGTACTAGCGGGGAGCATTGCCAACCTGCCGTTCACGTAATGCCACTCCCTGGTGACGGGCGTCCGTCCCTCATTACAACTGGGTTGTCGAGAACCGCCAGGGGACGGGCTTCTATTTGAGTCGCAACTGTTGTCAACCAAACTTTGATAACCACAAGGGCAGCTTACAACACACAACAAAGTCGTGTACATAATGTCTGCGTCCGATTTATTTTCAATATCCGCCGACATGATCATATATCGGAATATTTTCTACGACTCTCCTGGCTCCGCTTGCAAGATCGACGATTAGTACATTCTCTTTGCCTGCTATATCGAATTATACATGATTCCACACCCAACTACCTTGCCTCTAGCTTCACATCATATTCGTAATACACGTTCACAGCACAATCTGTTGCTATCAATACCACGTCATCGGACATCTCTGTACTGAAGTTCTCTCTCAATAGCCATGGCCCGCTCCTGGAATTCGCTGCCGCTGGAAATCAGGGGTAGTCTTAGTCCTCAGTTGTTTAAAATTAGGTTGTTTAGAAATATTTTAAATGCACAGAATTAGTTTTTTAGGTATAATTTTTATTTATTATTATTATTATTATTATTATTATTATTATTATTATTATTATTATTATTATTATTATTATTATTTTACACAGTCATTACTTTATTTTTACATTAACATTAATTTCTAGGTAATTGTCATTGTCTCAATATAACACGTGCTGTGTTGATCATACTAATTGTACTATTCCTTTAGTTGTGATATTATATTCATATGCATTAATTCTTTTTTTTTAAGTTACTACTTGTATACTAGAATGTATTTTCCTGTTTGTGATTATATATTCAGTCTCTTTTTTTATTATATATATATTTGTTTATTATTGTTATTTTAAAGTTAATACTGATTGTGTATATGTATTCAATCTCCCTTTTTTACTTAATTATGTTTTTTATTATTTTTAAGTTAATATTTGTATACCGGTATGTATTTTTCTGTATGTGATTTGATCCTGGTTGACTGGAAAAGAAGGCCTGATGGCCTTAACTCTGCCAGGGAAAATAAAATTATTATTATTATTATTATTATTATTATTATTATTATTATTATTATTATTATTATTATTTTCTAACCGGAAATAATAACAGGAAGAATTGTGGAGAATGTTCACAGACTGAAGAGAAAAAATAGGAAACTCCGAAACAAAACCTCGTAACTTTGGCTTCGTCCACCAGGACTGAACCATGGGCTGCTTCATGGCGTCTCAAGTGTGAAGGTCGTCACATCCTACGTGTATTTGGAAAATGCCTCATCAATTTCATATTGTTTAGTCAGCTGTCCGAAGACAGGTTTGAAAACGTCATAAGTGACACCAATAAGACATTACTCATGAACAACTAAGCCAGGAGATAATGGGATAGGATGGCCAGTTCCTTTCCCCACACAAATTAATTGCTGCGATAGTTCCCTCGGCCTGCTTCACAGGAGAAGGAATACCGCACGTCAGAACAGTCAGTTAATGTTGTGTTGTCCCCATATGTTCGCTGAGAGCCTGGCAGCTCTGGCACGCACTGTACACACCAGAGTGCTGCATTGGAGTTAAACCGCTCGTTTGAACTCGTCGATTGTCGCGTCCTCGAGTGAGATAAGATCGGTCGTGATACGCTCGTAATAAATAGAAGCACAGTACAAGGTCATCTCACCGACATGTCTTATCTTGTATGGAATGCAACAGATAAGATACTTATATGTTTTGCTCACACGGTAAAAATAAGGCTTTATTTTCTGCGTTTATGACAAACGTTTAATGGAACGTACCAAAACAGTAACAAGAAGTTATAAAGAAAATAGTATGAAAAACTTCGATATACAGTTATTATTGCTAATTAATAATTATTCAATATTTGATTTACCACATATATAATATGATAGGTCCATACACAGTGTTCCGCCTATATACTGCGACAATGTAGAAACGTTTTACAAAATTTTATTGATATAGCAGTAGATTAATAACAATATTAGTACAGAGATAACGTCACAGATAATATAATAAAACGAATAATCATGCTGCACAACTGTTACAGACGCAAAGATTAATGCACTAATTATTAGAGATTATTATTATTATTATTATTATTATTATTATTATTGTTATTATTATCATTACTAGAAAACTTGATACGGTTCTTGCATTATCGTGATTGTGTTCTCCGTTTATAATAATTACATTTACATCCAATAACATCTATCAGATGTAGCAAAAACAAAATCACTCCTGTGTGGGAAAAAAACATCTACCTACAACATTTATATTATATTTTAAAGCAAGTTTTGTTGTTGTACTATGGAGAGGTTAGTTAAACACTGCAAAGTTTTGAAATGATAAACATCTATGATGTTGCTACACAGTTCATCACTGTAACAAGAACGAATGTCTAACGCTCGGCTTATACCGTTCAAGAATTTATCGCTCGCGACAATTTTACCCATCATACATGTGCGCTACCTATCGGATTATGCTATGAACTATTTGACGCTCGAGCGAAAACGTCCGATGCAGACCTCTGATACACACGCTCCTGCAATGTTTGTACACACCAGTGTCGTGCATTACGCGCTTGAAGTTTGTCCACTCCCACCCGTTCACGTTTCAATACCTTAAGGATTTTAGCACAGATCTTGCGATTACTTTTTCATATGAAATAAGACGAAGTTTGTAATGGCTCGGTTGTCGAACATTGCAGTACACACTGTGGTAAGTGTTCCCACAGCCAATAGTCTAAAGGATTAAGGACAGGCGATCGGGGAGGACATGCTACTGAACCTTTTCGATCAATCAATCGGTCATTAAGTGTCTTGTTAGGTATTGTGTAGAAAATGGGATGTTGCCCCATCGTGGATGAAACGAATTGACAATGGCAATCCTGACACCTTTGGTTCGATTCCCGTCAGCCTGCCAAAGTCGTCATTAAACAAAATCGATTCGGCCCCAAAGTAATGCTATGTCTTTGATGGAATTTTGAAAGCGTGATTCACAGGGAGTTTGTTTCAAGTGCACGTGCAATAGATGCAGATATTTATTCTCAAAAACTAGAACGAGTTCATGAAGTTTTGAGAAAGAGATACCCGACGTTAGTTAATCGAAATACTGTGTTATTGTTTCTTGCAATAGGGCAATGCGAGGCCCCATACCGCTCGAACAATCATGGAAAAAAATTAAGAAATCGAACTGTTACCACACCCTGATCTTACGCCTTCAGAAAACCATCTGTTTCGACCCATGGCCCACTGCTGGAAGAAACTTGCAATAAATGGTGCCGTCGTGCCGGTCGCGGTGGTTCTTCTAATAACTTCAATTTGAAGATCAGGTTAATTTCTCGTCACGCTAAAATGCTGGCCATTTATATGAGGCAGTAGACTATCTGTTATTGACCCATCACAATGTATGTGTCTGACCCTGATAAAACATCTACAATGTAAGTGACAATATTTATTACTGCAGAGTCAAGAACTCAATCGTTCATCAAAGGAAAAACTTGAGTTCTGGATAAGGAACCGGGAATAGTTATGAACCGTCATAAATATGAGGTTATTGTCTTCACAGTTCAGACATATAGTGAAAGAAGTATATGATTATATATAATTTATCTTGTTATTTTATTTAAATTTATTTTATATTGTTATTTTTGCATTTTATTTGCTCTCAGTCACCTGTTTCAATTATCTCAGTTTTTATAATTTATATGTGTTTTTATTTATCTTCCTATTTGTTTCTTTTTATTGATCATATTATTTTTTATTTATCTATAGGTTTCATTTGTTTCACTTTATTTACCTACTGGTTACATTTCTTTCATTTTATTTAGCTACGGGTTTCATTTGTTTCTCTTTATTTACCTACAGATTTCATTTGTTTCACTTTATTTACCTACAGATTTAATTTCTTTCACTTCATTTACCTGCGGATTTCATTTGTTACCTAATAGTTTCATTTGTTTCACTTTATTTACCTCTGGGTTTCATTTGTTTCACTTCATTTACTTATGGATTTCATTTGTTTCTCTTTATTTACCTACAGATTTCATTTGTTTCACTTTATTTACCTGCGGGTTTCATTTGTTACCTAATGCTTTCATTTGTTTCACTTTATTTACCTATGGGTTTCATTTGATTCACTTTATTTACCTATGACTTTCATTTGTTTCACTTTATTTACCTATGGGTTTAATTTGTTTCATTTTATTTATGGATTTCATTTGTTTCGCTTTATTTACCTACTGGCTTCATTTGATTCACTTTATTTACATACGGGTTTCATTTGTCACCTAATGGTTTCATTTGTTTCACTTTATTTAGCTACGGGTTTCATTTGTTTCACTTTATTTACCTACAGATTTCATTTGTTTCACTTCATTTATCTGCGGATTTCATTTATTACCTAATAGTTTCATTTGTTTCACTTTATTTACCTCTGGGTTTCATTTGTTTCACTTCATTTACCTATGGATTTCATTTGTTTCTCTTTATTTACCTACAGATTTCATTTGTTTCACTTTATTTACCTGCGGGTTTCATTTGTTACCTAATGCTTTCATTTTTTTTCACTTTATTTACCTATGGGTTTCATTTGATTCACTTTATTTACCTATGACTTTCATTTGTTTCCCTTTATTTACCTATGGGTTTAATTTGTTTCATTTTATTTATGGATTTCATTTGTTTCACTCTATTTACCTACTGGCTTCATTTGATTCACTTTATTTACATACGGGTTTCATTTGTCACCTAATGGTTTCATTTGTTTCACTTTATTTAGCTACGGGTTTCATTTGTTTCACTTTATTTACCTACAGATTTCATTTGTTTCACTTTATTTACCTGCGGGTTTCATTTGTTACCTAATGCTTTCATTTGTTTCATTTTTTTACCTATTAGTTTCATTTGTTTCACTATTATTGTAGTACTTTATTAAACTTTAATTTATATGTATAAGATTCATCCTCACTCTTATAACATAAGACAAAATACCTCCTCCGTTTACAAGAAAGAAGGTGTAATGCAATCTGGGTCAAATCACAGTTTTGTTATAGTACAAGACTATTATATTTTATCACAAAGATGCCTGGTATTTGTAAACTCAACATACACAAGTTTAAGAAAGACATAATGGAAGAATTTCCTAAGGTTTTTCTTATTTTTATTTTTTACTAATTAAAATTAATAACTACTAAATGGTTTTTCGTTATTGTTTTAACAGAAAATCATTTATTTTTGTAGCCTTCTAAATGACTGCGTCTACTGAACGACTCTCGAACACGAGCAATGCTCTTCGGGATACACTGCATCTTAATCAGTGTTTTCATTTGAATAAATTATTATTATTACTATTACTATAATTATCACATTATTATTATTATTATTATTATTATTATTATTATTATTATTATTATTATTATTATTATTACACCTTCACTTTTATTTTCTTCTTAATTAATTAACGTACTTGATACTTTCGGATAATCATTCAGTTTACTTTTCTCAATCTAGGGGGAGAAATATCCAAAATCTTCTTTACAGTTCCGAAATCTCATGTTACTGCAAAACTTAACTTCCTTAAGGAAAGATATGGAAGTAGTAACAGTTCCAAAAAGTAAGAAAAATCAGATATTCACATGCGGTTGAAAACCCCAAAATAATCCCCAAAGTGCCGAAACCCCGTGCAGTTCCCAGGCTTGGCATGCGGTCTGCCCTTGGCCAGTTCTTACCAGATGGCGGCGGCAACCCTGGGCTTGAGGACGGCCGTCACGAAGCTCTTGGAGGCGCTCTTGACGGCGCCGCCACAGTCCTTGCGCGGTCGCGGCATGGCGTTCGTCTTCACTCGCGCGAGATCTCCGAGCAACTGACGCCCAGACGCGATCCTCTGGGTTATCGGCGCGCTGTTAATAATATTATTATTGTCATTATCCGAAAGCAGCAATTCATACCAAGGCCAGGTCAGTGAACAAGGCATCTGTCGTTGTCAAATTCACTTAACCACTGCTTCATTAAAATCTTTCTTATCAAAGCTGTTCAGGGTTTGACTCCAGGCAGTATTTCCAATGTCCATAACATCCTTCCCCATTACAATTGCTGTAATCACAAAGCGACAGAGTTCGAACCAATGATCACACACATTGTTTAAGACAAAGCGGCCGTACGGGAAGCTTCGTTCTAGTAATTCAGTTCCCCTCCCCCACTGATACATCATTCTCGTACAATAAGATGTCTCCTTATCAAAATGAATGGAACGTCAAGTATTTGTGGTGCACACGCGGTTGTGGCCAAGTCTTCATTAAACACTTCAAAATCTTCCCTCATTTTATTCCACTTTTGCTCCAATATCGCCGAATTATCAGATGATCTCTCACAAAAACGAGCCCAGGCACACTTTACCAAATGTTCAGCAACATTAGCAGAACGGAACAGGATCCTTTGGAGTAATTCCAATGTCTTCCTCCAATCATTTTACCACTGTCCATGAATAGCCTCCGTAGTTTAAAACGAACGTTAAATAAAAAAATACAATCTCTCATCGTCTGTGAATAGTCTCTGTAGTTTAAAAGGAACGTTAAATAAAGAATTACAATCATCATCTCATCGTCTATGAATATCCTCTGTAGTTTAAAAGGAACGTTAAATAAAGAATTACAATCATCATCTCATCGTCTATTAATATCCTCTGTAGTTTAAAAAGAACGTTAAATAAAGAATTACAATCATCATCTCATCGTCTATGAATAGCCTCTGTACTTTAAAAGGAACGTTAAATAAAGAATTACAATTACAATCATCATCTCATCGTCTATTAATACCCTCTGTAGTTTAAAAGGAACGTTAAATAAAGAATTGCAATCATCATCTCACCGTCTATGAATAGCCTCTGTACTTTAAAAGGAACGTTAAATAAAGAATTACAATTACAATCATCATCTCATCGTCTATTAATACCCTCTGTAGTTTAAAAGGAACGTTAAATAAAGAATTACAATCATCATCTCATCGTCTATGAATATCCTCTGTAGTTTAAAAGGAACGTTAAATAAAGAATTACAATTACAATCATATTCTCATCGTCTATGAGTACCCTCTCTAGTTTAAAAGGAACGTTAAATAAAGAATTACAATTACAATCATCATCTCATCGTCTATGAATAGCCTCTGTAGTTTAAAAGGAACGTTAAATAAAGAATTACAATTACAATCATATTCTCATCGTCTATGAGTATCCTCTGTAGTTTAAAAGGAACGTTAAATAAAGAATTACAATTACAATCATTATCTCATCGTCTATGAATAGCCTCTGTAGTTTAAAAGGAGCGTTAAATAAAGAATTACAATTACAATCATTATCTCATCGTCTATGAATAGCCTCTGTAGTTTAAAAGGAACGTTAAATAAAGAATTACAATTACAATCATTATCTCATCGTCTATGAATAGCCTCTGTAGTTTAAAAGGAACGTTAAATAAAGAATTACAATTACAATCATTATCTCATCGTCTATGAATAGACTCTGTAGTTTAAAAGGAACGTTAAATAACGAATTACAATTACAATCATCATCCGAAATAGTTAGGACGAGAATGTATGGATTAAAGATTAACGATAAATCAATAATACAACAGATTTCGATATTTATTGCCTATTTCTTAAGGAAAATAGTAAACTATAGGTATCTTACGTAAATTGTAAAAATGAAATTACCTTTATATATTTTAACCGTGTAATTTTTCAATTAAGTAAAATGTCTTTGGAATTACAGAAAATTACTTTTGTGTGTAATCCACAAAACGGAAGCTTAACATCTGTATCATGTGGGTATGTGAGTAGTAGGCCTAACATTATGCGATAAAGCAGCTCAGCCTGTAATGAATGAAGATGAGCATGACACTCCTTGTCAGCTGTGATGGATTACATAAATCCCGACCTTCACAATCAGAAATGCACAGCGCTTCCCAATTAATTTTTGGCTCATTCTCAAACTGTTACGTCACAACAATGAAAAGTTGCGCAAATCCGGAAAGGAGCTGATCTGTGACCCTTTCACTACGTCCGCCCCACGTCTGTTGTGTGAAGGCGCGCAGGCTTCCTCTAATCCTTTCGTCTGTCTGTCTTCGTACTAAACTATGTTCATACTCAATATCTACGATCTATTTCATCATGGAATGAAATATAAAAATGTCTACAAACATTCATTTGTTTAGGAAAATAACACAAAATGACACAGTTATTAGGGTGCTATTCATAAACATTTCGCTAGCCCGCGCTACGAGCGTGCTAAACTAGCCCCGGCTATCGACTGATTACTTGTACAGGATTCATATCATATCATATCGCTAACACTGGTTTATGAATACGAAAAACGTTAGTTCGCTGTTCATCCACCGGAAGCCCGCGCTAAGAATGCCTATGAATATGGGGGACTACTTTTATATAAAGTGAAGTGATGGACAAAACTGTATAAGCAGTATCTCTGCTAAACTGTTTATGTTGGAGACATTAATTGTATAGTTACAGCTCCAATGGAAAACTGTTTTACACAAAAATGTTAGAAGTTAGAGATCTACAGGGTGTTTAAAAACATTCAATATTTTGAGAGGTGGTAGTATTCATAAAAACAAGAAAAAAAGTGTAGTGAACATCTTCTGAAATTCTGTACTGGCCCTTGTTCATCAAACTACAGGAGATGCTGAATGTGATTTCCATTAAAAATAAACAATATTCTGAGAGATGGTAGCAGCCTATTGGAACAACTATAATGAACATGTATCCTAAAATTAAAAGATTAAGTTTTGTACGAAACAACGGCTTTGAAATTTATACTGTAAGAACAGTATATCTTCTAACGTGAGCTCTTTGCTCTTAAGAATTCTGTATTACGCACATCCTAACAGAGCTTTACCGCTATCTGGTTAAGTAAGTAAGACAAATTAATGTTCAATGCAGAGACAAAATGACTGTCGTATATCCTGTTACCTTTTGGTTTACCGATATGACAGCGTACACCCAATAAGAAAGAAGCAAAGAGTTCACATTAGAAGATATGCTGTTTTTACAATATTAATTTCAAAGTCCTTGTTTCGTACAAAATTTAATTTTAGAACTCAAGTTTATTACATTTTTTTCTTGTTTTCATGAATACTAACACCTCTCAAAATATAGAATGCATGTACACATACCGTAGGCCTATCTCTATCATATAGCCTACGTACATAGCCTATGTAAATAGATCACTTTACAAAATTAATTCAACTTTCGTCTTTATGAATGAGGGGGAGGGAGGAGTAGGCCTAATATCAGTATTGATTTTTTACTTTTCTGTGGAATTAGATTCAAATGCATTCTCAGAAATCGCTTCTCACTACAAATGAAAGCCACACAGAGCATAACCATGCGGGGTCGAACTATTTTGTTTAGCACGCCGCCACCTATGTAATTGTAATGCCGTTCTTTGTTCGGGAGAGCGAAAAGCCCTAATAGGCCTATTTATATAGCATCTCCTTGAACGGTTTGCTTTCACAGTATTGTTGGTTATTCAACTAAGGTCGCGACGCTGTTATTCCCGGCGTGACTCCTCCTCTTTGCTTACGTCATAGGAAGTGAAGGCTCTATAAAGTCTAGGTAGGTAGTATCATTCGCCATTTTTGTTCTTTCGTTGCCGAGCTACCATACGAGGAATCTATTTGCCACATCGTTAAACATTATCATGTCGTAGCTCCTATGATAATAAATCAAACGCACTGTAATTCAGCAAATAATTGAGCGGCAAATAACGTCTTCGTGTGCTTTCTGCGATTATATTAAGTATTTATCGAGCCTTAAGAAATGCATGACGTCTTCATAAGCGAATCACAAGACGCACACGTTTAATTGTAGCGGTCCTGCAACGCGATTGGCTGCCGGAAATTAGAGCGACGGGACTATAGTAGTATTAACGACGATCGCAACTGCAAAGGTTATATTAGAGTCGCCGGTGTGCCGGAATTTTGTCCCGCAGGAGTTCTTTTACATGACAGTAAATCTATTGACATGAGCCTGTCACATTTAAACAAACTTAAATGGCATCGACCAGAACCGGGATCGAACCCGCAACCTCGAGCACAGAGGGCCAGCGCTATACTGACTACGCTACCCAGGCCGGCGTCATTAAGTCAATTTTAAATTATAATTTTCATAATACCGGTAGCAAAATTGTGTCAGGATCGATTACAATGTAGAACTGTTTTCCGTAAAGTTTACAAATGAAGTCATGTCTTGATTTTGTCGATATAAAATATATCTGCTGTGCACAGTGAATCGTTCCATTCTGGTATCTCAGCCCAGGCGATGGACTGATATCAATGGTAACGGAACGCATGAGGGAGTGTGCGTCACCTTGATAAGGAACTCACTCGTGTCTGCCCTTGTGCCATTCTTTCACTCTGCATCAACAGCGCTCTGGTTTCGATCCACGGTTGTCTATAGATGTTGGTCATCACAGGTGACAAATACTTTAACGTAGTTTTTATTTCAAGGCCCCGTGCGACATTGAACCCTGAATACACTGCAGACTATTAAGTAACCCCCTCCCTATTTTCTCCATTGTTCCCTTCAGAGACGTCCTAGGAAGACTCTGCAGTTTACATTGACATACTTATGCGTCCGCAAAGAGGCATGAGACATGACCCCCAGGTGAATTCTGTGGAGCTGGACCACAAGGTCAGTAGAAACGCAGCTCAGACCAAAATGCGTAATTTATTTTTTTCCCTTCTTTCGGTAAATAATCGCACTGTCACCCACAATCATCAACAGAGCAACCTAAAAGCAATGTTGCCAATTTAGCGATTTTGTCGCTAAATCTAGCGACTTTTAACTGTTTTTCGGCGACAATAATTTCTTCCAACTTTTCTATTGCTTGAATAGTGATTTTAGCGACTTTTTCAGCACTCACTAACCACAAAAATAAAACTTTTTCTATTGATAATAAGGAATCTAGCGACTTTCGAATTACTGCTTGGTAACTTTTCATACACTTCAGTTGGCATAAAGCATTAAAATTTGAAGTTTAATCGAACTTACACTGCAGGTTGGTCATTGTTGCTGGAATATGTTATAATTTTAATTCATAGTTTATAATATAATGTGTGTAATATTATCGATCTACTATAAAACGCGATTTTCAGATTAGTTTTTCGAAGAGTTAAGGCTCATTCACAATGAAAATTAAACATAACGTAAGCGTAAACTTAAGAATATAAACGTTACGGTAAAATCAAGAAGTCATACCATCATTCACGATGGGAACATAAACACAACCGCAAACATACTTGGTAACCATGGAAACATAACAACGACGCCATTTCCTCATATTCCGTGGTATACTTCAGCGCTCCACGATTGTGTTCTGTTTGCAAATCACGTAAGCATAAGCATGAAAGTTTGGAGTTTACAAACTTTCATGTTAATGTCTTACGGTAATGTTTATGTCAATGCTTATGTGAATCATTGTGAATGATCCCATTTGGTAGCCTGGGCGCAAACTTCTGTGTTTATGTTACGGTTATGTTTAATTTTCATTGTGAATGGGCCTTGAGGCTTTAATATAGGCCTACTTAAAGATGGTTATAATCAAGGTACTAACCCCATGTCAAAAGCGGCATTATCTTTTAAGTGCCATGACATGATAACAATTGATATCAGATTAGCGCTAGTAATTTGTAAAATTTAATGGTATGTGGTCAGTGCCAGCGTTACTAATTCAGCGGTTTTAGAAAAAGATCTGGTGTATTTAATTGCTCGTTTAGAGGGTAAAATTAATCAAGCTGGTGTTCTTAATATAAGGATTTAATCCTCACCGCGACAAACTAATCTATTTTTACATTGATAACATACCAATTTAACCACTGTTTTATAGTGAGTCTTCAAGAATTTAGATGGCAACACTGGTCAGTGCAAACTCCGAATCAGATCAGTTCACTTCTATTGAAAACTAACCACATAAAACATGTCGAAATTGTCTGCAAGTTCCACTCGAAGATATCCTACAGATCACTTTCTCCTGGTGAAGGGACACGTAGCATATTGTAGATGTAGCTCGGAGTGTGAAATTAAGAATGTTGTGGTGCACAAGTATGCAGTCCAGATTGCGCCCGATCGCTTTTTGAGTAACTTATGTAAGGCAAGACCTGCTATGTGGACACATTTAGGTTCATAAACGCTAAACGAAAGCCTTTATAATCAAGTTGACGAAAATGTTTTACTAAATTATGGGATGAAAACCATTAACAGTTTTAAAGATTTCAACTTGTTTAACACAAGCGACCGATTTCACTCATCATTTTAGCAAATTTTCTAATTTATGTGCAGTCATGCTTTACCATTTGCCCTTGAAGATTCCGTGTACACAAACTGATGCTAACAGGGCGTAATATATAGGCTACTTATGAAATTGAATACTACTCTATGTGATGATGCCTCACATTTTCTCCATTCGTGATATCCGGCAAATCTTTTAACATGGAAAATTATGAATTCTTTTCACGTCCGGCCCTTCATGAAGCACATCTTACTTTAATATCTGCTTCCTTCGTAACAGAAGACTCGTGACTAAAGGCTGGTTCACTATGAGCCGGGAACGAAAACGAGAAAGAAAGTATTTAAATGTGAGCGTTCACAAATTAACGAGAAGCTTGCAGGAGCCCCGGAACGGGAACACAGAGTTGGCCAAGTTTTAACTTTACCATTCTCGTTTCCGATCACAGCCTACTAGATTCATTTTGTAGCTGTTTGGTCATCTTATATTTTGCAGCAAGAAGGCGTGATATAATATCTTATCCATGCATTGCTTGTAACTAACGCAGGAATTCAGTACAATCACTTTCCATTATGTGACCAGACTAGCACTTGAATTGAATTCTTAAATATTCCGTGTCTTAGATTTCGAAGTTTGTGTTGGGTGGCTTGTACTCCTGAGAGAATGCCATTGGTTAAGAATAAACAAGTAACATCAGACTGCGTAATATCGACTTTACATATCGTTAGGTTAGTCGATTTTAACATGTGATTTTAATATACTTCTCAACTTTTATGAAGTTATTTACGACTGCAACATAACGATATTTTGTCATATACTATTAATCTATTAATCTTCAATACACAACGAACATCTACGGCAATATGAGATTACCAGTAACGACTTGATATTATCCCTCATAACGACACATACTTGTAACAATTTGACTGTATTTTATATTGCAACCTTCACAATAGTGCATATTCACAACATATGTTGTTTAATAGATTACCACAGCGTCACCTAAGTTTATATAAACTACATTAAACATTCATTTTGTCATTCCAAACCTTTCGCCTTCAATCCACATCCTTTCTATTTACACCAACTTCAATATAACAGTCAACTAGGACCCCTACACCTTTCTGAACTGTTTTATTATTTTTTTCTTATGATGATATTAAGTTCTTTTGATATGTAATATTTTCATGTGACTTTCTGTTAAAATATGCACATTTAACCTAAGAGTCTTATTGTTAAACAAGTATTCACTTTTGAGTCATTATACAGTTTTTTGTTCCAATATAATAACTCGTTCGCGATCTCCAGCTGTCATGAATGATTACAATATGACATTAAAGATGATTATTTATCATACAACTACCATTTGTTGCTGTATTTAGTGTACCATTTTAGAAAATGTTTTTAGTGAATTTCTTAATTTCCATTAACTGTTTGTAGAATTTCAATATGTATTATGCAATTATGTACAGATATCTTTATGGTCTGAAATGCCCAAAATGGGCGAAAACGTTCACAAGTAAAATATTAAAATGTGTTAACAAATATACTTCTGGGTTCACATTAAAATAAGTCAAGACGGAAACAAAACTAAAATTATAATATTTCTTCATTAACTTACGTAATGTTGCATACAAAGTAATTTTGAAATATGGAAGCGAGAAGTGGATTTTAAATAAGAAAGTGGAAGTGGAACCATCCGTTCCAGTGTAATGTAAAATCTTTCTTCTTAAGTAAATTTAAGGAAATAATTGGTAAAATAAATATCATCAGGGTTAACGGACGTTTCCTTAATGCTTGACTAGCCATCGCAGCTGTACGTTATTCTACTCCGAAATGAAAACGATATTAAACACCATCACTCGGTTGGAATCCCAAGTTACGACATGTGATGATATCTTACACTTACTACAGCTGATTCGAACCGATAAATGCTCAAGTGCTGGACAAACACAACACTCGACGGATCACGTGTGCGTGTACGCAATATCTGCCGCTGCGATTGCATGACAGGGATTTAGAAATTTGTGCTGCTGAATTAGAAAATAAAACATATAATTTCCGTATGTAATCGTGAAAACTTTGTAACTAATTCAACAGTTCATAGCATAAATACACGTCAAAGAAATGACTTTCATACTCCATCGGCAAGTCTATCGTGCTATCAAAAAGGAGTGCGTTATATGGCACTAAAATTTTTTAATAGCCTCCCTATCGATATAAAAAATGAAACTCAAAACAAAAAATTATTTAGGGCCAAATTAAAGAAGTACCTAATTTCTCACGCCTTCTATTCTGTAAGTGAATTCATGACATTCAATAACACTTCATGAAACTGATACTAAAACTTTGTGTTGTACTAGTAGACTATATTGTAAATCTCGTCTGTATATATTTCATCTAGACTGTGACTATAAATTAAGACTTTATAATAGTATTAAGTTTTTTGACTTGCTCCATATTCTAGCTGTAAGCAATGTATGAATACCATGGAATGTTAATAAATGCAATACAATGAGACTGGTCATTAAGCACTAGAGACGCGATATGGATTCGGAAGTGTCCTGCTAAACTGAAGAATTTGCTACGGTAGCGTCGAACCGTGCCGTTATGGTTACGGCCAAATTGAGCTAAATACACAATGTTGCCAACATAAAGATCTGTGGCGTCGTTAGAAGGAGAGATTTGTTTTTTCTCTCTCTTTACCTGCTTCGTTCTGAACATTACTGAGAGATAGCACCACTGTTAGCGTAAATATTGCGAGTAGATTACGTGGCTTAGGCGAGGGTCTCGCGACAGGAACAGTTTTGTTTGGCGCAAGCGTGGACCTCTCATGCAGTAGTAGCGTGATCCTTATTTGAATTTATTTTCGTGTGTACATTCCAGAACAAATAAAGAAGATCCCTTCTTGTTCTGGTTGTACATCTTGCATATTATACGAAGGTTAGGTTTGGTCAGTTTAGGTTTTTATTAAACAAGTCCGCGCACGCGCAGACGGCCAAGATGATCCTGTCGGTCATGGTCCTTATGACATTTTTTGTTTCGTAATACTGTTAAACAATAATATGATGAAAACGGCAGCTAAAAGTTTTCTTCGTAAAAGTCGAGATATTTTCTCTAAACCACAAATAAAACGGCAACGCGGTCATAATTACGTACTTATCGCTTTGGTGAACATTAACCGGAAATTTACTTTCCTTCATTTGAATGATATTCCCCGAAACACACATTTTCCTCCTTCTATTTCGTTGTGATAACTTACTTTAAGATCTTACTACATCTGCATTTTCTTTTGGTGCATTCAAAACACCGCAGTTGTACTGCATAAACCTTCCACTTGACTAATGGAGTGATTTATTTAAGAATATAGTCGCGAAGTTAACTACCCTCGAATAATTTGAATAATTTCGAGGGAAAAATTGTTCCGGAGCCGGGTATCGAACCCGGGACCTTTGGTTTAACGTACCAACGCTCTACCACTGAGCTACTCGGGAACTCTAACCGACACCGATCCAATTTTTCCCTCTATATCCACAGACCTCAAAGTGGGCTGACAACCGTCAAGCAACCAACTTCGAGTGCACACTAACTACGTGTGACTTAAATTGTGGTTTTTCTGTTAACGAACAGTAACGTGTATTATGCAAATCAAGATTTCAGGTACAACTCCCTGTAAAGTTGATTTGAATAATTTCGAGGGAAAAATTGTTCCGGAGCCGGGTATCGAACCCGGGACCTTTGGTTTAACGTACCAACGCTCTACCACTGAGCTACTCGGGAACTCTAACCGACACCGATCCAATTTTTCCCTCTATATCCACAGACCTCAAAGTGGGCTGACAACCGTCAAGCAACCAACTTCGAGTGCACACTAACTACGTGTGACTTAAATTGTGGTTTTTCTGTTAACGAACAGTAACGTGTATTATGCAAATCAAGATTTCAGGTACAACTCCCTGTAAAGTTGATTTGAATAATTTCGAGGGAAAAATTGTTCCGGAGCCGGGTATCGAACCCGGGACCTTTGGTTTAACGTACCAACGCTCTACCACTGAGCTACTCGGGAACTCTAACCGACACCGATCCAATTTTTCCCTCTATATCCACAGACCTCAAAGTGGGCTGACAACCGTCAAGCAACCAACTTCGAGTGCACACTAACTACGTGTGACTTAAATTGTGGTTTTTCTGTTAACGAACAGTAACGTGTATTATGCAAATCAAGATTTCAGGTACAACTCCCTGTAAAGTTGATTTGAATAATTTCGAGGGAAAAATTGTTCCGGAGCCGGGTATCGAACCCGGGACCTTTGGTTTAACGTACCAACGCTCTACCACTGAGCTACTCGGGAACTCTAACCGACACCGATCCACCCTCATTTCTGTATGATTTGAGGCTTTCTCGGCGTTGGTTCGCTAATATGTTTTCGCGGGATATCAGCCGAGTTAAGATTTTGGAATGCTCCAAGCTTTCGACTGCTATCTCTGCAGCCATCTTCAGGGAAGTGATGTCCGAACAGAAAGTCGGAAGGTTATATAGATGTGGCTGTCTCAGGTGAAACGGGATTGGTTGGCGGATCGGCCAATCCGGGGCCGGGAATTGTCATCGCTCGTAAGCTCCGCCCCTCCAGGGATTACTGCGTGAAGTTTGGCGGGCGGCGAGCCCTGTTCCGCCGGTTGGAATCGGTTGCCGTCCTCGGTCCGTGATCTTCATGACCTTGATTGTAAGAGGGCCTGAGTTGGTCTAAGGCCGGTGTCCATGCCTGACTGAGCTGGAGTCCACTGTCTCTGTTAAAGTTGTTTTTCTCCAGCTTGATCTCTATGGCCTCCTTGATTGTACGATCCCAGTAGTGGCTTGATTTGTTAATGACCTTGGTGTGGTCAAACAGTATTTTATGCTCCTTTTCTATGCTGTGTTGCGCCACTGCAGATTTTTCCGGGTAATACAGCCTCAGGTTCCTCTTATGTTCTTTGATTCTGTCTTCTATTGTGCGGCCAGTCTGCCCTATGTATACTTCGCCACACTCGCATGGAATCTTGTAAATCCCTGGAGTCCTTAAGCCCTGACTGTCTTTAACCTGACGTAGATGACTCCGAATTTTGCTCTGTGGTTCATGGATGGTTTTGATATTAACCTTCTGGAGGATTCTGCTAATTTTGTGTGACACGCTCCCGCAGAATGGAATGAAAGCTTTCTTTGTCGGTTCTTGCTTGCTGTCTAAGTCTATTGTGTTACATCTCGTGGTAACTTGTTTGAGGGCTTTGCTGATGTCTCTCCGGCTGTAGTTGTTTTGTTGTAGTGTTCTACGAAGATGGTCCATTTCTGCAGGCAAGTTGTAAATATCGGAAATGACTATGGCGCGATGTAGTAGACTAGTCAGGACGGACTTCTTCTGCGAAGGGTGGTGGAGGCTGAGTGCATTCAGGTACAGATCTGTGTGCGTCGGCTTTCTATACACGCCATGTCCGAGAGTACCATCTGCTTTCCTGTGTATGTGGATATCCAGGAACGGCAGTGAGCCCTCTGACTCCACCTCCATGGTGAACTGGATATTCGCGTGGATGCTGTTGAGATGTTGTAGGAACTCTTGTAGCTTGTCTTGTCCGTGCGGCCAGACCACGAAGGTGTCGTCTACGTAGCGGAAGAAGTGGCTCGGCTTGTGTGTGGCTGAGTCTAGGGCCTGGTGTTCGAAGTGCTGCATGTAAAAGTTAGCAATAGCAGGTGACAGCGGGGAGCCCATTGCCACGCCGTCGGTTTGTTCGTAGAACTCACTGTTGTACGTGAAGTAAGTAGTAGTCAAGGCCAGTCGGAAGAGTTGTAGAATATCATCCGGGAATTGTTCCGCTACCAGTTCAAGAGCCTCTTTTATCGGAACCTTTGTGAAGAGTGAAATTACATCGAAGCTCACTAGTAGATCTGATGGGACCACTGTGATGTTCTCCAGAATTCTAACAAATTCTGTAGAGTTTTTCACATGATGTTCACACGTTCCAATCAGGGGTTGGAGCATGTTGGTTAGATGCTTGGCCAGGTGGTATGTGGGCGACCCGATGGTGCTAACAATGGGTCGTAATGGTAGCCCTTGTTTGTGGATCTTGGGGAGCCCGTAAATCCGAGGTGGTGTGGCCGAGTGTGGTAGTAGAACTTTTATAACCTCGGCAGGCAGCGAGGAAGATTTCAGCAGCGTGGTGGTTCTTCTTATGATCCTGTTAGTGGGATCACGTGTCAGTTTCTTGTAGGTCGTGTCTGCTAGTAGTTCAACAATTTTCTGGTGGTACGTTAAAGAGTCCAACACCACCGTAGCGTTTCCTTTGTCGGCCTGGAGAACGACTATACTCTCATCTTCACGTAGCTCCCGGAGCGCTAGTCGTTCATTCCTCGTGATATTGGGTTTGGGTGGTCTGGCTGTGTTGATTATTCGGCAGACATCTCTTCTCACTTCTTCAGATATTCCAGGAGGAAGAGAGGAGATAGCTTGCTCCACTCCACTGATAATGTCCTTGACTGGATATTTTCTTGGAGCTGGAACGAAATTTAGGCCCTTGGCTAGTACCGATATGGTGTCTTCGTCCAATGTTTTACTTGATACATTAATGACAAGTTTGTTCTTGTCCAGCGGTTGGATGCCTGGCTGTGAGGGGGCCAATCTGTGGAATTTCTACATTTGCCTCCCTCTGACTTTCTTCATATGCATCTGCACCTGGGCGGTTAGTGACCTGTCGATCCATTCTTGATCAGATGGTTGTAGCCTTCCGTAGCATTGTAAGCGTAGCTGTAGTAGCTCCCGTGAGATGTTGTTGAGTTCCAGGTATGTGTGATGAATTCTCTCCCTTATGAGGGCCAAGCTGGCTCGTCTGCATATTCTCTGGGCCTTCACTGTTCGAATTTCATGTTTAACGACAGCAAATTTAGGGACGACTTTCTTGTCTCGACATCTACGTAGGAAGGCAAGTGTACATAGTAGACTTGCCCTCTTCTTGTGTCCTTGTTCCAATCTCTGAAGGACATGGTATACTTCCTCCCCGTAGAGGTGATGTATGTATGATTTGAGGCTTTCTCGGCGTTGGTTCGCTAATATGTTTTCGCGGGATATCAGCCGAGTTAAGATTTTGGAATGCTCCAAGCTTTCGACTGCTATCTCTGCAGCCATCTTCAGGGAAGTGATGTCCGAACAGAAAGTCGAAAGGTTATATAGATGTGGCTGTCTCAGGTGAAACGGGATTGGTTGGCGGATCGGCCAATCCGGGGCCGGGAATTGTCATCGCTCGTAAGCTCCGCCCCTCCCGGGATTACTGCGTGAAGTTTGGCGGGCGGCGAGCCCTGTTCCGCCGGTTGGAATCGGTTGCCGTCCTCGGTCCGTGATCTTCATGACCTTGATTGTAAGAGGGCCTGAGTTGGTCTAAGGCCGGTGTCCATGCCTGACTGAGCTGGAGTCCACTGTCTCTGTTAAAGTTGTTTTTCTCCAGCTTGATCTCTATGGCCTCCTTGATTGTACGATCCCAGTAGTGGCTTGATTTGTTAATGACCTTGGTGTGGTCAAACAGTATTTTATGCTCCTTTTCTATGCTGTGTTGCGCCACTGCAGATTTTTCCGGGTAATACAGCCTCAGGTTCCTCTTATGTTCTTTGATTCTGTCTTCTATTGTGCGGCCAGTCTGCCCTATGTATACTTCGCCACACTCGCATGGAATCTTGTACATCGCGCCATAGTCATTTCCGATATCAACAACTTGCCTGCAGAAATGGACCATCTTCGTAGAACACTACAACAAAACAACTACAGCCGGAGAGACATCAGCAAAGCCCTCAAACAAGTTACCACGAGATGTAACACAATAGACTTAGACAGCAAGCAAGAACCGACAAAGAAAGCTTTCATTCCATTCTGCGGGAGCGTGTCACACAAAATTAGCAGAATCCTCCAGAAGGTTAATATCAAAACCATCCATAAACCACAGAGCAAAATTCGGAGTCATCTACGTCAGGTTAAAGACAGTCAGGGCTTAAGGACTCCAGGGATTTACAAGATTCCATGCGAGTGTGGCGAAGTATACATAGGGCAGACTGGCCGCACAATAGAAGACAGAATCAAAGAACATAAGAGGAACCTGAGGCTGTATTACCCGGAAAAATCTGCAGTGGCGCAACACAGCATAGAAAAGGAGCATAAAATACTGTTTGACCACACCAAGGTCATTAACAAATCAAGCCACTACTGGGATCGTACAATCAAGGAGGCCATAGAGATCAAGCTGGAGAAAAACAACTTTAACAGAGACAGTGGACTCCAGCTCAGTCAGGCATGGACACCGGCCTTAGACCAACTCAGGCCCTCTTACAATCAAGGTCATGAAGATCACGGACTGAGGACGGCAACCGATTCCAACCGGCGGAACAGGGCTCGCCGCCCGCCAAACTTCACGCAGTAATCCCGGGAGGGGCGGAGCTTACGAGCGATGACAATTCCCGGCCCCGGATTGGCCGATCCGCCAACCAATCCCGTTTCACCTGAGACAGCCACATCTATATAACCTTCCGACTACAAAGAGTTCATGGTTACTCCTCAAATAACAACAAATCAAAACTTAAAATCTGCTTCTTAAATCTTCTTTCTTACTTTCTACCCACCTGTCTTCTTTCCACGTCTCAATCTCAATCTCATAAAAGCCCTAAACATCCAACTTTCTAATAACACTGCACTCACAAGCACTCACGGTCGAAGAGGGCATTGTAATGTAAGACCCTAAAACGACCGCTGGCTCTGCCAGCAATCAACTCTGACACCATCTAGGCATTCCACTCACATCAAAACTCTCTTGGACCACAATAGCGCAAACAATATGGGACAAATACAACAAAGCCACTAAAGCAGTAAGCTACCTAAGCGGCATTAGACGACAAGGCTGCCACGCCAACACATTACTACACCTATATAAAGCACTGGTTCGATCCCAGTGCACCTACTCCTCCTACTTTCTATTGCAATCTTCACCCTCAACACAAAAGAAATTTGAGTCCCGTGAAAGGAAATTATTGCGCCAGATATTTCGACTACCCAAACATACCAGAAACGACACAGTATACATCCACACTAAGACGAAACCACTCTCCACACACCTAATCCGAACAGTCACTAAATACACACATTTTGCACTACGTCGCTCATACACACAACATATGTTTAACAATCCTCCACACACCAATAAGAACACAACCATTGAAAAACTCCTACAAGCCTATCAAGATCACTTCAATCCACAAAATAACTATTAAACTCTCCCCCCCTCTCTCCCTCTCTACAACACCCCTCGTCTCCCGGAATCGGCAAATTCGCGGCCTGTTTCCCATAAATACTCCACAAGAATGCCATCGTTGAGGAATGCACATATATGTCATGGACCAGAACCCGACACATAAAATTAATAATCCACCTTCATCCACAACGAGAGGAAATCGAAATCAAACACCCCACCCACAACATAACGTACCAGCGAACATCCCTCCGACTGCTGGATAGCTGAAGTCAAAATGCCAACGCCCAAACACAAGGATAACAATATAAACAAATTGTGACTGCCCTCACCACTGCTTAGTGATGCATGATAGCTATCGTTGAATAACTAAACAATAAATAAATACATTCAAAATTCACGCAAGCCCAGTAAAAAATTTACATCACAAATAGTTCATGGTTACTCCTCAAATAACAACAAATCAAAACTTAAATCTGTTTCTTAAATCTTCTTTCTTACTTTCTACCCACCTGTCTTCTTTCCACGTCTCAATCTCAATCTCATAAAAGCCCTAAATATCCAACATTCTAATAACACTGCACTCACAAGCACTCACGGTCGAAGAGGGCATTGTAATGTAAGACCCTAAAACGACCGCTGGCTCTGCCAGCAATCAACTCTGACACCTGTTCGGACATCACTTCCCTGAAGATGGCTGCAGAGATAGCAGTCGAAAGCTTGGAGCATTCCAAAATCTTAACTCGGCTGATATCCCGCGAAAACATATTAGGGTACCCTAGAGATGAGCTTAATCGATATTTTCAAGTATCTGTGACGACTGTGACTGTGACAATTAAATATCTGTGACTTTTATCGGTGATTTTGTCACACCGATATTTTATATCGATACGTAGCATGAATTACACCGATATTTTGTCACACCGATAAAAAATTAGCAGGAAATATTGAAGAGCAGTGAAATATGAATGCGATTTCTCTATACACACCACTCATCAGTGATTTATATGAGAAAATCCAGCAAAGAAATTATGTACATGTACCATTAACAAATAAATACTTACTGTACCTAACTGAACAGTAGCATGTCAAAAGTTAACCTCATATATACCAAGAGGTTATATTATGGATATTGAACCAGTTGATCATTTATAAATGTAGTTGGGTATGGAGAAATTGAGGTTATATGATTATCCTAATCGTTTTAAAAATTGATTCTTTTTATTGTATATAATATAATGGATAAATAATTTTAAGTCGTGCATTAACATAATATTGAGTCATACTGTAGAATAAAAATTAATGAAACATAAGTATTCGGAAAAACATTGGAAAATAATTACAAAACAAAACAGTTGTTCAGACAGGATTTTACACAAGATTAAGTACTGGTAACCACTGGTGTTATTATTTAAATCGTGTAATAACTACATAATTTATAATAAGATGGAGAAACTACCGCCAGATTGCTGTTATTGTATCATGCGCACGCGCAAACCTACGACGTAGAGGAGAAAATATCAGCCACAGAGTACTGAATACGGAGCAGATTTCGATAGCGATATTTTGTAACAGATATTTCGCATCATCAGTCACAGGTTTATCTGTGACAAAAAAATACCTGTGACAAAATATCGGTTTGTGAAATATCGGCCATCTCTAGGGTACCCTCATTTCGATTATCTTTTGTTTGATACGGCTCGGTACGGCCCGGTGATTAGTGGCCAGCGAGCAACGTCGATTACCGATGTTGGTCTACCGTGCGTATTATTATCCAGTTGTCCCATTATTATTACTATTATTATTATTATTATTATTATTATTATTATTATTATTATTATTATTATCAAATCTCCAAAATTTACGAACAACCCATTGCATGTAAGGTATCTTAGGGTGTATTTAAAACGAATAATAAACCAATTCCAACCATTTTGAACTACTAAATATACATAGGCCAAATAGAAATTATCGGGATGAAATTGAAATACAAACTGCTGAGCCATTTACACCCGAACCCACACTTTCTGAAGTCGAAATTGCGATAGAAAATCTAAAAAATTATAAGTCTCCAGGTATCGATCAAATTCCAGCAGAATTAATACAAGAGGGTGGGAGCGCATTATCTAACAAAATTTATAAGCTTGTACTTGCTATTTGGCAAAAGGAAATTGTACCAGAACAATGGAAGGAGTCCATAATCGTACCTATCTTTAAGAAGGGGGACAAGACTAACTGTAGTAACTTTCGAGGAATATCACTTTTGTTGACGTCGTACAAAATTTTGTCCAATATTCTTTTGAGAAGATTAATTCCATATGTAGATGAAATTATTGGGGATCACCAGTGTGGTTTTAGGCATAATAGATCAACTATTGACCAGATTTTTTGTATTCGACAGATAATGGAGAAAAAATGAGAGTATAAGGGTACAGTACATCAGTTATTCATGGATTTTAAAAAGGCATATGACTCGGTTAAGAGAAAAGTTTTATATGATATTCTTATTGAATTTGGTATTCCCAAGAAACTAGTTCGATTAATTAAAATGTGTCTCAGTGAAACGTACAGCAGAGTTCGTGTAGGTCAGTTTCTATCAGATGCGTTTCCAATTCAATGTGGGCTAAAGCAAGGAGATGCACTATCACCTTTACTTTTTAACTTTGCTCTAGAGTATGCCATTAGGAAAGTCCAGGATAACAGAGAGGGCTTGGAATTGAACGGGTTACATCAGCTTCTTGTCTATACGGATGACGTGAATATGTTAGGAGAAAATCCACAAACGATTAGGGAAAACACGGAAATTTTACTGGGAGCAAGTAAAGAGATAGGTTTGGAAGTAAATCCCGAAAAGATAAAGTATATGATTATGTCTCGTGACGAGAATATTGTACGAAATGGAAATATAAAAATTGGAAATTTATCTTTTCAAGAGGTGGAGAAGTTCAAATATCTGGGAGCAACAGTAACAAATATAAATGATACTCGGAAGGAAATTAAACAGAATAAATATGGGTAATGCCTGTTATTATTCGGTTGAGAAGCTTTTATCATCTAGTCTGCTGTCAAAAAATCTGAAAGTTAGAATTTATAAAACAGTTATATTACCGGTTGTTCTGTATGGTTGTGAAACTTGGACTCTCACTTTGAGAGAGGAACAGAGATTAAGGGTGTTAGAGAATAAGGTGCTTAGGAAAATATTTGGGGCTAAGAGGGATGAAGTTACAGGAGAATGGAGAAAGTTACACAACAGAGAACTGCACGCATTGTATTCTTCACCTGACATAATTAGGAACATTAAATCCAGACGTTTGAGATGGGCAGGGCATGTAGCACGTATGGGCGAATCCAGGAATGCATATAGAGTGTTAGTTGGGAGACCGAAGGGAAAAAGACCTTTAGGGAGGCCGAGACGTAGATGGGAAGATAATATTAAAATGGATTTGAGGGAGGTGGGATATGATGATAGAGAATGGATTAATCTTGCTCAGGATAGGGACCAATGCCGGGCTTATGTGAGGGCGGCAATGAACCTCCGGGTTCTTTAAAAGCCAGTAAGTAAGTAATAAACCAATTCCAGCGTTTTATAGTCTAAAGGCTGGTTCACAATAAACCGGAAACGGAAACGACAACGAGAACGAGAATGGAAATATTGTTAAAATGAATGTATTTAAATGTGAGTATTCACAATTACCTATTGTGAATGCTCACATTTAAATACATTTATTTTAACATTATTTCCGTTCTCGTTCTCGTTGCCGTTCCCGATTTATTGTGAACCAGCCTTAATGCCGGTCTAAACGTTAATGAATTATTTATTTTACTCGTAACCTTCGGAAATTCATTTCAATATCCAGGACGCAACAATAGCAAATATGACCACTGCCTCCTTGCAATGTCAATATGGTTAGGATGACTGAAAATCCCATATCTGTTTTAATAACCCTCTGTGTTCCTGGACATAGTCTATGTTTCGAACAAATTACTTCTTACATTCACAACAACTTTTCGTTGCGCACATCCAGAGTCCGAATAATCTCCAGCCTAGACAGCGGTGATCGTGGCGAAGAGTGCCTCTTCGTATGCGATTAGCATCCTATTCGTCACACGTTGCAGTCACGTCACTTTTAAATGCCGCCTTTCGTAAACAGAAAAATAATTTTTCTAAAGGCGAATGCAAAGCACACTACATACCGTGCAGGCACTTCATTTAGATTTATGAAGAAATAATCACACGCATGTAATTGAACTTATAAATGACGTCAACTGGTTTAGTTTTGGCATTATAGAGAATGTCTTTTATGTTCAGTCCAGAAAACGAAACTTCATCTCTTTATTTGGTCGCACGGGTATACACAGAGAATCATTAAAACACGCATGGAATTTCCATTCAGCCTAACGATATTGACATTCAAGGAGGCGGTGGTCAATATTTCCCATTGTCGCGGCCCGGAAGTTGAGAATAATTTCCAAAGATTACAAGTTAAATAACTAATTAATGTCTAGATTAAAGAAAACACCAAAATTCACAAGGCTCTTATTTAAATAAACAAATAAATTCTCCTGTACGTACATAGATACTGACTGTCGTTTGTTTCCCTAGGAGTCCCCTAGGCTTAAGGACTTTACTAATAAACGGGAGGATATTATACACACTATTCACAGGGTGTAAATGATATTTTGTTATTGAAGTGTTGTGTCAGTGAAGTGTGTTGTATCAGTGAAGAATTATGTTGTGTCAGTGAAGTATGTCGTGTCAGTGAAGTGTGCTGTGTCAGTGAGGTGTGCTGTGTAAGTGAAACGTGTTCCTGTCAGTGAAGCTTTATAGTTTATAGTGGCAGTGCAAAGTATTTGAACAGTGAAATGCTTTTGAAGTGTTAGTGAAATCAGGATAGAATCAGTGAAATGTGTCGTAGTTCCAGTGCAGTTTGCGAGTTAACAGCGAAATGAGTGTAATGTGGAAAGGTACTTGTGCAGATATGAACATATCATACTCGGGGGTTTTAGTTCGAACTTAGATTTAAGATACAAATTAGATTTATTTTAAATGTTATTTTAAGTGATCGTGCTTCATTTAATTTAGGATATTCCCTGTTATTATTATTATTTATTATTATTATTATTATTATTATTATTATTATTATTATTATTAATTATTAGTATTATTATTAATTGTATTTTTAATTAATGAGTTTATTATTGTCATTATTGAGTGTAATTAGTTACCACTGCCACCGGGTATATACCGGTACCCATTGCAGTGTGAATAAATACATACATGCATACATACACACATAGATACATACATACATACACACATACATATACATACATACACACATACATACATACACACATACATACATACACATACATACATACATACACATACATACATACATACATACACATACACACATACACACACATACATACATACATACATACATACATACATACATACAACAGAGCCAGAAATTCCATGACTATTTTTAATGACCATCTATATGATTTGACTCAGTTCAGTGTCTTGAACAATAGCTATCGGAGATTAACTGTAAACTGTAATAACAATATTCCCAACATGATGAAGAAAGCGACCCGTAGAAGGTATAGTGACCAAGTGCCTACATGTCACTTTCGCGACTTCAATTTTTTCCGATTTCTAGGAAATTCCTTCTTCTACGATTTTCGCACCCTACTGGAATTTAAAAAACCGCACTCCTCATTAACGAAGTTGCATGGAAGAGGGTACAGATTGCAATGACTTTTCAGTTCTGTCCATGCTTGTTACAGCTAATGTGTTTCATACGTCAATTCTTCTACATATAAATACACAGCTCTGGCATATTCACTTAATATTTAAACACTGGAATTGAATTAATAAAACAGTGTTAAAATATTTTAAACTTAAGACTTATGCTTTCATTGACGTTAAAGATGTATTATTTTAGTTCCAAGTGTTTCTGAAATAACGTAAGCATTCAGGAAAATGTTACAAAAATGCTATTTAAATATTAGGTAGAATGGCAAATTAGTATATTAACGGTTTAGCTACATGCAGTAGCCTATAATGAAACGTTCCAGCAATATTGCTGATTCCTACTTGTGTCGGTAGCCCTTGAGCTGGCGCTGCTGACGTCGCTGATCCACCTCCTCGTGCTCCGGCATCTTGTCGCACAGTAAACAGGCACTTCTTCCACTTAATTACTCCTCGATGTTATCTCGTGAAATAGATAAACAATCAAAGATTCGCGCAATACCGCTGCCGACTGTTTCTGTCCGCTTCGATCGTCTTCTGTTAAAATAAAAATTTGAAAGACTGCGATTTTCGTCTGTTTCTGCCCCGATTGTTTTCTTTCAGAACAGATGTGCACGATTTTGCCACTCGTTTGTTCCAATCTGCTTCTTACAATGCCGACCAGTGGCCGGCGGAGACGAAACCTGCCTAAGCCCAGTTCTCCTTCACGCGGCCTCTCCGGTTAGGGCCGTGCTGTGTACTGAAGGGTCAAGGAGGCTTTATGTGCCGTCGTCCTTACGAATAGCCTCAAATAAGAACCGAAATGGACGCGAACTGCGTGCTTCCGGGCGGAACATAATGCAAGTCCGTACAGATCTGACCTTCCTTCTGGACTGCAATGAGATGATACGTGATGGAGTGGAAGGGAAACCAAAATGCTTGGGGAAAATCTGTTCACAGCCAACGTTATCGTTGACATAATTCAATAATAATCATCATCATCATCATCACCACCACCACCACCACCACCACCACCATCATCATCATCATCATCATGGAATTCGACCATGCAAAGGTCAGCTGTCTCTTCACTGGCCTTCTTTGCTGTCTTCGGATTATTCTTTTCAGTCTATTTCTTGTCATTCTATCTTCGTCCTATATTCACTTTGATTTATATTAGTTAATGTCTGCTTAAAACTGTAACTAATTCCCGGTCGGGGCAAGTTACCTGGTTGAGGTTTTTTCCGGGGTTTTCCCTCAACCCAATATGAGCAAATGCTGGGTAACTTTCGGTGTTGGATCCCGGACTCATTTCACCGGCATTATCACCTTCATCTCATTCAGACTCTAAATAACCTAAGCTGTTGATAAAGCGTCGTAAAATAACCTACTAAAATAAAAAATAAAACTGTAACTAATTTTACTTATAAATTTATAATATTTCATCATATGTTTCACGGTTTGCCCTAGTGTTCCTTTACATATTATAAAGTTACTTATTTTCGGCTCTGAAACAGTAAGCTTGCCAACACAATCTTATCCATCAGACTTAACTCTGAATTCAAATCCGAAAACTTACTCAGACATACGTACATAGTATCCACAGCAACGAACTGAGGCGCCAATACGCTCATTTCTAGGAAATACACTGAATTTCTGAAAAGTGATTGGACAGAACTAATTTACGTGTAAATGTGACCCGCTGCGCGAAAAGGAACGTAAAGTCGTGGAAGGAAATTTTACAGGTGAACAAAATAACTAATTTGTAGTGTAAAGACTGTATTTCTACGTTTTGACATCTTGCGCTACCTGTAGGCTTTTTTACATACTAAACTAGGACGTAGTTCTTAAATACCTAAATCTTTCTTATAGTTGCTAAGGAAACAAGTGAAAACTTTAATTGCATTTTTCTTGAAAAGTAGGCCTACATAATGCAGTATAAATATTCAATAAGTAATACATAGGTTGGATAAAAAGTGATGGAAACACTGCTGTCACGTGACGATGGTGCGTTCGAGAGCTGCCAGCTGTGTGGACATGAACAAGGACTGTTAGATGAGTTAGTGCAGCCAGCGGCGACAGTACTCCATCAATCTACTGCAGTGTGTACAACGTTCACTTTCATAGGGATAGTGCGAGCGCCCTAAGACCATCCTTGCAAAACTAGAGCAACGTCCCTGGATCCAAATTGAAATGGCACGAGGTCATAGTGCACAAGAATGTTTTCAGGGACTGGGTGAAGCATATGGCGATGCAGCGTTGCCATATTGCACAGTTGCACGATGGGTTAAAGCGTTCCGGGAAGGCCTTGTTGCACCGGTTCCAAAGGGAAGGTGACGACTTTCTTGGACGAATCGTCGCTATGGACGAAACCTGGACTCGCTCGTATGAACCAAACTTGAAACGCCAATCAAATGAATGGAAGCATCCCGTTTCTCCTCGTCCAAAGAAAGTGCGCCCTACACAAAGTGCTGTGAAGGAGATGTTCATTGTGGCGTATGACATTGATGGGGTAATACTGCACCACGCTGTACCTCCAAGGCAGACGGAAAACGCGGACTACTGGAACATCCACCGTACTCACCCGATATGATCCATCCGATTACGATCTTTTCACCAAAGTGAAAGAACCACTGCGAGGGACCCGGTACAATACCAGAGATGAACTTATCCGTGCTTTAGGGCGGTCAATACGGAACATCAACAAAGATGTGTACGACGCCTTCCAAACATTTGGCAAAAGGTAATAAATAAGGGGGGCGACTATATAGAGGGTACGTAAATGTTGTACCCCTGTGAATAAAGCCATGTCAGAAATATCGAACTGTTGCCATTACTTTTTATCCTACCCTAGTATATTAAAAACTAAAGCACATAGAACCATGATTTTTTTTAAATGCATAGTATTTCATCCTCTTTTTGAAACCACAAAAAAAAAAAAATGAAAAAATCCGACTTTAGGTTCCATTTCCTGCAACTAATCACAAATTATAGTTTATGGTTTGGCGTGCTCTAGAATCTCCCTACTATCACCTTTCAACGCACGCCCTGTGTAACGCGGTGCGCATGCTCAGTCTTAGTGATAGTCAACGTGAGCCCGAACAGCTGAAGAAACTGCGCTGGGCCGATCCTGAATAATGCTGGACTTGCAGCAGAGTGTAGGCGAGAAGGTGAGGATTCAAGTACCATCATGATGCCCAGAATCGTGAAGGAGGAATTTATCTTGACTGAGAATAATCTCACACTCTTGTGGAAGCGGCAAGTTGTGGGATTTCATGCTGTGAAACATTTTGATACTTATTTATCTCCTTCGCAAACTGGTCCTGTCTGCAAGGACCTCGTCGTCCTGGACTTCAATGAGTATAGCGCCCAATTATTCCCCTCGTGACGATCTCCTGTGGCACATCTTGCACAGCATCCAGCATCTCTGTGACTTATTCTTGTTGAAGTAGTAGATGTAATGGCTCAACTCCACCACCAGTTGTCCTTCAATTGATGTTATGACGGAAGCCGTAATGTTCGTGACTATAAAACGCCATTCTAGATAGGTATGTACTGTTTCTACGTAACACTGCTATAAAAATAAACTACGTACATGGACAAAATGGCTGAGTACTAGAAAGCATGTAGGCTATCAATTGACAAAAAGATTAGCGGGCGAAATGAAGCGTGGGCGGAATTAGCGGTAGACAGTGTGCGCATTATATAGGGTGTTAAGGGGCATACGTCCAAATATTTCGATATTTACTTAAGAAGAATGCATGTAAATCAATGCCCTATTTAATTTCGCCTCGCTCTAATAGTTTTCCATAAATGTGTCCCTATGTGGCCCTATTCCACGAAAGCATGGTCTAATACAGGCCTGCACAAGGTTTGCGCTCACAGCTCATGAGCGGAATGCGGATATTAGCTGCGCTCTGTATAAGGGTGGACTGGAAGAAGGGGTGATCTCGTACAAAATATACACAAAAGGAAGTACTATTACGAGTGCTTATGAAATGAATTCCCGTTCAGTGTTTGCAAAACTATCTTGGACTATTATTAATTAATAAAGAAATATTTATTTTACAGAAATCATAGAAATACTATATCTACTTAAATGTACAATATCATTTTGTTATATTTTTATTTATCAGTACATCAAAACGAGGTTTTATGCTGTTGGCAGCTGAAAGGAACAGTAGCCTACTGATCGTAATGAAACATCAGTTACAGATGTTCGATGTCTGCCTTTATTAAAGTTGATTATAGAAAACAGTTGCTCACAAATATAAATGTTGAGCCAAACATAGCTATCATTTTCACAGCCAGCCTGTGTAGTCGTGGATATTATTGCTAATGTTTAGTTTTGTAAAACTCAACCAGGCTAGTAGTATTATTCAAACGATCTTTAGCCCTTAGGTCACATTGAAGATCAATAAGTTCGAGCTGTAAATCGTTAAATGTTAAATGTTATGTTCCGTCTTTTAGATTCCTCCATACTGTACTGTAGCAGTAGGTAAGCAACGTGAAACAGTTACTGAGAATAGGCCTACACACTGCACTCCGCTAGATAACTGAGTGATCGTTTCCCTCTCCTCTACCTATAGCAAGTCTATGTCATTCTGACGTATCTTCCTCCCCGTTTCGGCGAGCGGTAAACATGGCTCTCCCTAGCGCGCGCGCTCGTTGATCGCTATTTGTGCAGGTATGGTGTAATACATTACAAGTGTATTGAGCTGTAATTAATAGTTAATAGCAGAATAGTGTTCCACGAAGGTTTCTTGTACATTTGTACTTTATTACTCCATACTTACGATTTTTCATTGTTCTGTTCCACGTAAGTATTAGTCGGTCTGTTGTAATTTATACAGATTTCTCTACAACTGAAAGAATGCTTATAACTTCAAGTCCCGTTGAACTTTTTGTGTAATTCAAGGAAATAGTTGACTGAAATGATATGTAGTCTAATAGTAGTAGTATCCGTGTATAGAATAGATTTCCATTTTAACTCTGTACTTGAATGCAATGAACGTTTTAGGTGAAGCAGAAGGGCCTTTTACATAAATTAGAACTGGTCGTCAGCACTCGCTGAAATGGGCGATGGCCGTGACGGGTAAGATGTGCATCGAAATATGCTCCGTCCTGCAGAAGGGAGAGAGAGAAAGCAGCCATGAATGTACGTCAGTGCAATGTGTTATCCGCGGGTTAGCCCGAGGGTGCAATGTGCTGATGACCGCTGGATTAGAACATCAAACGAATCGAAGTAAATCATTATCAGCTAAGCACCAGTTAGTAAATGAGGAGCATCGTTTCAAAACGTATTAAGTCCCCCAGTGGGCGAAATTAAATTTGTTACTTTCTATTTATTTATCTTTCATGCTGTGAAGTCTGATGGTTCCAAGTCGTCATATTTGTAAACTGTTAAACCAGTACTTAAAAATGGTTTTGTGTAGTGTTTTGAAAACTTCTCCGGTTTACGAGTAATCCAGTTTTTCGTCGTTCGTGTAAAAAAATTGTAAGGGGCACATAATACGTTTTGAAACGATGCTCCTCAAATACTCTTCACTGCTTGGGTAATGATAGTCAAAA
Source organism: Periplaneta americana (assembly GCF_040183065.1). Taxonomy (NCBI): domain Eukaryota; kingdom Metazoa; phylum Arthropoda; class Insecta; order Blattodea; family Blattidae; genus Periplaneta; species Periplaneta americana. Next base: position 179,569,302 of record NC_091128.1, read on the forward strand.
CCATGGCATAGCAGATATGCATAGAATATCAAAGTTTTCAGTGTGTAGATGAATTCACTGTGTGATAGTAGCTATGAAGAACATAACTCCTTATTGTGTCTCTTTTTTTTTTTTTTTTTTTTTTTTTTTTTCTAAATGTACCGAACATAATGTCTTTCTTTGCCTCTAGCTCTTGTAAAATAAACGATTAATTTTAGTCTCTTTTAAGACCATTTTCACAAATTTTTCTTGTTTGTGAAACAATAGCAAACAAATTAACGCGCTCAAATGGGAAGACCGATACATGTATTGCAATTGGTACGCCTACTGTTACGCACGGATAATTACGACCGTCGTCGTCTTGAAGTGGAAGATAACGTTTAAATATTGACAAATACGTGATAAAGCATTTAAATTCTCATTACTCCTGATAAAATAATTCAGACAAATATTACAGGAATAATGATAAACCGTTCCTTGCATCCTGAAATACGAATTTATTACCAAGGAGATGGACATAAACTGATTCAGAGTATGACGTCATGTGGCAAAAGCAATTCCTCTGCCATACACTTCTATGACGCCACTAATACTATACAACTGTTACAACTCCATACTACAGGCTACAAGTGCTTTTACTAATAACGTGTTTATTAGACCATACTTTTGTGGAATGGAATAGAGTCCAGGGCCATATTCATAGACATTCTTAGCGCGGGCTTCCGGTGGATGATCAGCGAACTAACGTTTTTCGTATTCATAAACCAGTGTTAGCGATGTGATATGATATGAATCCTGTACAAGTAATCAGTCGATAGCCGGGGCTAGTTTAGCACGTTCGTAGTGCGGGCTAGCGAAATGTCTATGCATAGCACCCCAGATGTTTTATGAGCGATCTTACTATGAAACGCCTGTCAGATTAGACTACACGCACGTACTCCAGCATAATCTCTTTCTCAGTCATTAACCTTGCAGGAAGCTCACTTGACGTAATGGAAGGATTCACTGATGCTGAATTAGCCGATGTTCATTTAATGTACGAACAGCAAGAGAATCTGCAATCTGTTGGCTGCGATTCCAAAGAGACTAATGTTCGTTGCTGTATCAGGGATACAGGAGCTCCTCGTCCTCGGATCGAGTACTGTGGACTGCCACGTGATGTAGTTTCCTTTTGTAATATGACCACTTTTCTAACACAATTTGGACATTGGTTAAGGAAATATTAACTTTTGTTAACAATTGAGAAATTTTATTTAGTAAGTTTCTTTTATTTCAATAACAATAATTTAAATTAATCTAAATTCATTTTAATTATTTCGTGATAGTTTGGAAATGAATGTTACATTACTTACACAGTTATTTTTTATTTTGATAATTTGGGTAACATTACTTTCAAGCTTTTGTTTTATTGCAGGCTACCATTCTTATGAGAATAAGAATGTAGTCTGTGTTAATGAATAAATATGGGAAATGCCTGTTATTATTCGGTTGAGAAGCTTTTATCATCCAGTCTGCTGTCAAAAAATCTGGAAGTTAGAATTTATAAAACAGTTATATTACCGGTTGTTCTTTATGGTTGGAAACTTGGACTCTCACTTTGAGAGAGGAACATGGGTTAAAGGTATTTGAGAATAAGGTGCTTAGGAAAATATTTGGGGCTAAAAGGGATGAAGTTACAGGAGAATGGAGAAAGTTACACAACACAGAACTACACGCATTGTATTCTTCACCTGACATAATTAGGAACATTAAATCCAGACGTTATGGGCAGGGCATGTAGCACGTATGGGCGAATCCAGAAATGCATATAGAGTGTTAGTTGGGAGGCCGGAGGGAAAAAGACCTTTAGGAAGGCCGAGACGTAGATGGGAAGATAATATTAAAATGGATTTGAGGGAGGTGGGAGATGATGATAGAGAATGGATTAATCTTGCTCAGGATAGGGACCAATGGCGGGCTTATGTGAGGGCGGCAATGAACCTCCGGGTTCCTTAAACGCCAGTAACTAAGTAAGCAAGTAAGTCTGTGTTAGTAGTTCACGTCATGTATTAAAAATAATCATTCAATAATTTCACGGAAATCGCACACAACACTGACATCTCGACAAGGGCACTTTTTTTGCATCAAGAAAGATGCGAACGCGTATTTCCGCCATCTCAAAACCGATTATTATTTGAAGAATCGCAGCACTTTTTCCTTACTTCGTAAAATGCCTAAGCAATAACCGCAACCTTCTACAAATAAACGCGAGCACTGAGAACGGCGCAATCGTGTCCAGCGATGGATTCCGGATCGGCAAACCGGATGAAACCCACCCGGACTGCAGCTCTATCTGATCCTCTGTTATCACATCAACACAGATCCAGGGCGCCTTAGCACCAGTACGGATGTACTTGATCATACATACCTACGGGTGCGCCTCGCTAACTGCTGGTCTCTTCATTATACCAGCATGATCGGTCCAATGATATACGTTAGTATGTATCTTTGTAAGTACGAAATGACAATATAAACATTGAAAATTTATCCTTTCAAAAAAGTGAAAAAATTCAAATATCTCGGACAACAGTAACAAGTATAAATGACACTCGAGAGGAAATTAAACGCGAAATAAATATGGGAAATGCCTTCTATTATTCGGTTGAGAAACTTTTGTCATCCAATCTGTTTTCAAAAAGTTGAAAGTTAGAATTTATAAAACAGTTATATTACCGGTTGTTCTGTAAAGTTGTGGAACTTTGACTGTCACTTTGAGAGAGGATGTTTGAGAATAAAGGGCTTAGGCAAATATTTGGGGCTAAGCGGAATGAAGTTACAAGAGAATGGAGAAAGTTACACAACGCAGAACTGTACGCATTGCATTCTTCACCCGACATAATTAGGAACATTCAATCCAGACGTTTGAAATGGGCAGGGCATGCAGCATGTATGGGTGAATCCAGGAATTCATATAGAGTGTTAGTTGGGAGGCCGGAGGGAAAAAATCTCTGGGGAGGCCGAGTCGTAGATGGGAGGATAATATTAAAATGGATTTGAGAGAGGTGGGATATGATGGTAGTTGTTGTTTAGTCGGCCAGAGAACTAGGCCAGGAGATAATGGGGTAGGGTAGCCAGTTCCTTTCCCCCTCCATTGCATACTTCGGCGATTAGCTACATATTACACTAATCAGACTTCAGATGCATACAAACAATTCTTCCTCTTAATATATATATATATATATATATATATATATATATATATATATATACATGGATTTGAACCCAGGCCCGCTCAGACATGCTGTTACTCCACAGCAGTGGGTTATAATGTCTAGGATCTAGGTACCCGCGATTTGAAAATTGTGGCATCTCATTGAACTCAAACTGATGGTAGGGATTGGATTAATCTTGCTCAGGATAGGGACCGATGGCGGGCTTAGGCCTATGTAAGGGCGGGAATGAACCTCCAAGTTTCTTAAGAGCCATTTTGTAAATATGTCTCTTTGTAAGGTTTCCTAGAGACATGAGACCTATGATAACTGATATAATCGTAACGTTTGCGTTATTATTATTATTATTATTACTAGCCGTACCCGTGCGCTCCGCTGCACCCGTTAGAAATAAATATAAAGTAATTACATAATTAAAATAGGACATCTGGTCCAGGGAACATTCGTGTTTGATAGAAGGATAAATCGTTTAATATGTTACTTAATTTAAATTGCATCCAAATAATTAAAATGCGATCATTTCCGTCCAGAGATACTCATTTGGTGCAATGACAGTTCCTTTAACATGTTTCTTAATTTTTATTACATGCAACCATAGTTTAATGAAGATTGACATCATTTAGATTTAATGTGTATATTTTATTTTACTTGTTATATGTTTCCATTGAATTATGGTAATAACTTAATTTTAACCCTTGTTTTTTACGTATTCTGTAAATGGCGCTTGGCCCACTATGGTTCTGAACCCTTCAAATAACTTAAATTATATTATATAATATTACATATTATATTATATTATATTATATTATATTATATTATATCAGAAATTACTGTAATAACATTATAGCATTATGTCCATCTAGAGAAACTACACTTTCCAATGGTGAAATATATACAAATCGGTTAATTTAGCTTCCGATATTACTTCATACAAACACAGAAACATTCTCTGTAGGCTATCTTTCATAGCTTTCGATTGTTGCTCTCCAAGGCCCCTTATAGACGAAGTCATTTGTTTTTTAATTCATTACACGGCCTTAGATGGCAGTTATTTTAATTTTAAAACTCTTTTATCTCATTAAATATCAATCCTATCAAAATGTTTCAAGGAATAAAACTTATCGAAAATTATTTTTAAAGAAACTTTTGTTATGTAACATTTTTCACAAAAATCAATAATAAGCGAGATATTTCGATTTATTTAATTCAGATCCCTTTATAACCCCCTTTTTAAATAATGTATTTTGAATGCCATATAGCCTAAAATCTACGTTACAACGAACTTAATTTATATTACAATTTTCATCGAAATTGGTTCAGCCATTATCGCGTGAAAAGGTAACAAATATAGAGACAGACAGACAAGACAGACAGACATACAAACAAAAATTTAAAAAAGGCGATTTTCGGTTTCAGGGTGGTTAATTATATATGTTAGGACCAATTATTTTTGGAAAATCGAAAATTACCAGAAAAATTTCGGCTACAGATTTATTATTAGTATAGATTATTATTATTATTATTATTATTATTATTATTATTATTATTATTATTATTGTTGATATTCACACCGCATCAGTCAGTTCACTTATCAGAGTGAATTAACTGACGAAGCGATGAACTACATAACGCCAGTTCAAGGTCCGCCTGGTGTGAAATATCCAGTTAGCGGGTCAGGCAGCAGCAGTGGCCCGTGGTGCGTTGTCTCCATCTCCAGCCCGTGTCTGACACGCAGACGCCAAGTTACACGCATACGCACTTCCTGCAATAAACAACGGCGCGCTCTGTCTCTCACACCAAAAAGAGAGTACTTCGATACCCGACACGTTCTACGAGAATTCCGGTCGACTGAGGGGCTAAAGACAGATTTCCTACTTCCTCGTTCCCAATGCAATTTCATCCATCATTGCCCGATTATGGCCGACCTATCATCTCACTGTCTCTGAATAATAATCATCTCATCGTCTATGAACAGCCTCTTTAGTTTAAATGTTCGTTAAATTATTATGACAATCATTTCATCGTTTATCAACCGTCTCTTTAGTTTAAATGTTCGTTAAAAAATTATTATTATTAAAATCGCCTCGTCTATGAATAGTATCAATAGTACTAAGGTTCATTAAATAATTACAACAATCGTCTCATCGTCTATGAATAGCAACATTATAGTCCCGTCGCTCTAATTTCCGGCAGCCAATCACGTTGCAGGTCGGCTACATTTAAACGTGTGCGTCTTGTGAGTCGCTTATGAAGACGTTATTCATTTCTTAAGGCTCGATAAATACTTAATATAATCGCCCGCCATTTTGGCTCTTTCGTTGGTGTTCGCAGAAAGCACACGAAGACGTTATTTACCACTCAATTATTTGCTGAATTACAATGCGTTTGATTTATTATCATAGGAGCTACGACATGATAATGTTTAACGGTGTGGCAAATAGATTCCTCGTATGGTAGCTCGGGAACGAAAGAACAAAAATGGCGAACGATACTACCTACCTAAACTTTATAGAGCCTTCACGTAAGCAAAGAGGCGGAGTCACGCCGGAAATAACAGCGTCGCGACTATAGTTTAAAGTTTCATTAAATAAAATAATTATCACAGAAATCGTCTCATCGTTTATGAACAGCCTCTTTAGTTTAATCATTAATACAATATTCCTCTCGTCGTTTTTGTTAGCTTTGTTACTTTAATGCCTCAATAAATTATTTCTTGTATATCTGTCGTTAACTACGTCGTATGACAATCTGATGTAATAATGTGTTTCAGTCTATACGATTACAGCAGTTACCATTTCATATTTTATACTGGCATTTGAAATGTGGATATGGAGAAGAATGGAACGTGTGAAGGGAATGAAGCTGTGTTGGAAGGAAGAACGATGCTGAAACTGATCAGGAAGAGGGAAAGAATTGGTTGGGTCACTGGCTGAGGAGAAAATGAAGGATGCATTGGAAGGAATGGTGAACGGGAGAAGGGTTCGAGGTAGAAGAAGATATCAGATCATAGACGACATTAAGATATATGGATCATATGAGGAAACGAAGAGGAAGACAGAAAATAGGAAAGATTGGAGAAAGCTGGGTTTGCAGTGAAAGACCTGCCCCTGGGCAGAACACTAAATGAATGAAACGAATTTTATACTGCATGTTGCTAACAGTCCTGGGGTTGCCCAACACTGCTGCAGCCTTCTTGCGAGGTCCATCTCCTCACGTCTCAAGATGTGGTAACGAGCAACGCACGCGTATCACGTCGTCAAGGAAACCGAGCAGGGAAGACGAGGGCTAGATCGGATTAGGGCTGGGAATGGAGAAGTTCGGTTCGGAGCAGTTATTGTGACGTCATTACTCGGTTGAATCGAGTACAGTACAGAGTACAAATTTGTGGCGGCAGATTAAAAATTTTGATAGATTGAGTCGATTTTAGAACGTACTTTGAAAGTGAAACCAAGGGTGTTTTAAATGTGTCGTAGTAAAGCGCTTTCGCTTCGCCAATTGACGAGGAAAAAGTGCTTTTCTTCATTGCAAAAAGACGGTTGCAAATTTCATTTGCGTGATTACAATTATTTGCGGAGTTATTTTGTATGAAAGGCGTATTTAACTTCCAGTTTTGTTACATATGACACACGAAATAAAATTGATAAAATAATTTATAATAATAACAGCTAATGAATTAACATGTGAGGTAAACGTTAAACGCTGCAGTTAATAAAAGAGAAGATGGAAAGAAACGGGCTCCATGAAGCGCTGCCTAAAACACTTAAAAATAACACACAGAATTATTTACTATTACGGAAAGTGGATAAAATAATCAATAAAACGTGGAATCTTAAACTGAAGAACATAATGTTTATTTATTTTATAACATTACTAGCCTTAAATACAACCTTGTTCTCTTTGGTGAAGAGTAATATTACTGATAACCTAAGTAATCAAGTAACATAATTCGTAGAAATAAGTACAAATAAAATGATGACTGATGAGATAACACAAATCCAATAAACACAAATAGAAGAAAAATATAATGCACTTCCTTTTTTAACATATTTTAATATTAATCAAACACTCTATTATTATTGCTATTATTATTATTATTATTATTATTATTATTATTATTATTATTATTATGTGTAGCAATATGTTCAGACTGTCGGTGTTCATTAGGCCCACTTGACAGGTCATATAGTAGGATGAACTCCTCTTCAATACTAGAGGCCTTTCAGCCCGCCTTGGGGATAAGGAAATAATTTGTCCTGCAGCAGAAAATATTTAAATACAACAGTACTACGTTGTTGTCTGCTAGAATTAAGTAAAACACGAGAACTCTGTTTGAACTGACCGGTAACGGCTACGGTTAACCGAGTAACTCCGGTGCTCCGCTGCCAATCACATAAACCGGTAGAATCGAGCAACTCAACAGTTCTACTCGCTCCGTCCCCAGCTCTAGACCGAATTATGCGGAAATGTCCGAAACGGATTCTTGAATGACTTCGAATGCCGTGTTGTGCATCTTGTTGACCGATGCAGTAGGCAGGTTTTTCTTTTATAATGTAATCTCTCCGCGTCACTCTGCCAGCCTCGACGCCGTGTTACATGGCTTTCAACAAGCCGGCAATTGCACAGCGGGGTTGGGGAGTTACGCGTAAGAAATTACTCTTTACAAAATACACGTAAAGATGCGTAATTTATGTCATAAATGTAAAAAAGTAGTAATAACTTCAAAACTTGTTGTAATACACAAATAAACAAAGTGTTAAACTGTTACTGGAGGTCCTAGGCTAGCAGCGTGCATTGCTAGCGGTAATTCATTCCAGCTCTTCATTTCTTCTATCCCTTGAAACGATAAGCCGACACCACACAGTGTTTCCGCGTATTGCTTGCTATTCGTCACACCGATACAGATCCCAGAGTTTACTAACTAGTCATCTAAGATTGCCAACTGTTTCGGTTTTCATCATTTTTTCCACCGGCATCTTTTGCCTCCATATTTTTTACTGGACTCCTTATATCACTGTGGTAGTGGATAGTGTGTTGTGCGGCTTGCTGACCCGTTTATTATTCAGTATATCCCCACACCGAACAAGTCCTGTTCACAGAGGCCAATATTAAAACAGGAAACACAAAATTTGTCGTCCCTTTGAGAACTCTCTGTGGATATTTTCCCGCGTAGAAAATCGTGTAAAATATTAGTTTTTGTACGCGATATAAATTAGTGTAATTTACGTAAAATAAGTGGAATGTAATTTACTCTGCCAACCTTCGTTGGTGTATAGTGTATATGGGCTATTCCATCTCAAATCGACCGAAATATAGAGAAAATTGACCTTGCAATTTTTAAATACAATGAAACTTTTTCTGTCCGTTGACAACTGTGATACAATGTTTTGTGCAAAGTTTGAGGCATCAGAACTTCACAGTGTTTAAATTAAAAATATTTAAATTTACCGTATTTTCATAAAATTAGCAACTTTGAACTGTTGTGGCTCCGAAACCCTTTCACCCAATGATCAAAATCGTGGTTTATTTTGATGCTGAGAAATTAAAGTTTACATTGACATGTAAATAGTTTTTCTTACTTTTTATGGAAATGGAGAAATTTAGATTTTTCTTCATTAAGACGCCTTTGCCCACGAAAAAATATTTTTAAAATATATGTTTAGATTCCGCATCGAAAGTACAAATAAACACATATTTTTTACTGGTGCACTGTTGATAAGAAAGTATTGAAAATATCAAATAAAGAAAATAAATAGTACGCGCGAAAAGTAACCAGCTGACTGTAGGTAGTCGAGACAAGCAAGGCCAGGAGACAAACACGTGATGTGTCGTCTAGCAGTCATGGCTGGGCTAGCTTTATCACAAGTTTTCATAAACACAGGAGTAAAATGACGCCCAATACTCGCTTATCTTCAGCTCTCGGCCAGTGTGTGGGGTACTGCGCCGTTCAAGTCTAGGCGTGTGAAAATAATATATTTAATACCCTCGAAACTTATTGCCGAGCCACTAAGCAAACAATGCCGAATCCCTCTTAATAATACAAGGTTTTTCTCAATATTTTTTACATTTTTACAAATGGCCAAAAAGCCTAAAAGTAAGTAAAATCAGATTATCTGTCTCTCTGTATACAATAAAAATAAGGATTACTTGTTAACATAACCTACCAAATGTCACTTCAAAATGAGCTCCCGTTCAATGTTCTGCAGTAAATGGTTCCAGAGTTCTGAGCGCTGAAAGAGGCTTGTTTTTATAAAATACGCTAAATTTGTCGCTCAACAACACGAAAACCGTTTGACTTTCGATAGTATATTTTTGAAAATGCACTCCCCTCAGCACCTTGTATAAGTAGGGAAAAAATTAGAGTATTAAAAAATGCGAGGTTTTTTACTGATCGATTTCATATGGAATAGCCCGGATGATGCAGCAGTCCTGGGCTATGGGAAGACTAACTTTGTGGAATCTGAGTCAGTGTCTGCATGGACATCACCCACAGCCTCCATTTTCATTCGGTAATTAATGAATTCATTGGCTCGACACTCGAGTGACGCTGGGGCGTGGAATAGAGCCTACCGATCAACTGCAGGAAATAACTGTATTGCAGACAATTGATGCTCTCAACATCACGCCCACGACGAGTCTTACAGCGCCATGCCAGGTTATTGCTAGATGCCCTGATGCTATCTGCTATGTCATCTAGCCAGCTCGTTTTGTGCCTACCAACTCTATTTTGCCATTAGACATGCATCCAGAAATATTCCTGAATGCTACTGATAAGTATCCCAGTCATTGCAAGCTTCTTACTTGAATATCAGCAACTGTATTGATATACTCGTATTTTTACATATTTTGAAGTTCATTTTCCTTTTAATTCGCCTGTTCCCTGCCACATGTCAGTCCATTATCAATTCCTCAGTATTTTCCTCATCGTACAACAAATATAACACCGCAATGAAATACAGCCTATGTGACGAAATGACAAGACAGAAAAACATAGCCTACAGTTATCAATCACATGACCACCAGCATGAAGGACAGCGACCCGTTGAGTCTGTCTACTCCGTGACGAAGAAGTAGAAGTAAAACAGTTTGTTTGGTTTCAATTATTCAGAATTTAAGAAATTCCGTGCCATCCTACATTCGCAGTGTTGTCGGTACTCCAGAAAGAGCCTGCTGTGTAAATCAAACTTTCGCAAAACTGAGTTACAATCGGTGATGGGTAAACCCCTGGGAACTTTGTCATCGGGAATATTTCCGGTAATGCTCCCCGAAAAATTCCCAGTCAACAAAATGAAAAAGCTTAGTAAAATTAAGTGGTACAGACTACTTTCGTAATATGTGAAACAGGAAACAATTAAATATGGACACGAGGGTTATCCAGCGAATAGGGATTATGAAGAACGGACACTGAGCGAATTTTCCTGTGTTTTGTTTCTCTGTGCGTTTAGTTTCACTTTCAAGCGCTAGAGGTTAGTGTAATCGAGCATACGCTAAGATAATAATTGAGTATAGAGTTGAGACACAGGATCCAAACATCGCCTACCTTATTGCATAATCCAGTAACGCTTTGCTTCAAATAAATTCAAGTTAACAGCTTTTCCTTATTTCTCAATGACGAACTAGTTGTAATGATCATTTTTAATATTTCAGATATAATAAATTATATTATAAAATAATATAATACATTATAAAATTAAGTATCAAATTCGTTTTAAATTTGTACATAATATAATATAGGTATATGGTTTTACTTCTCATAAGAGTTTTGTTTTTCCATTTTCAGTGCTATCAAATCATTACATATTTTAATTGTTGTTGGGGTCAACGTCTCAACTCTCATTATAAAGGAACTCTGGAGTCTAGACATTACAGTTAATGACGGATTTATTATTTTATGGATCCAATTTATTTTATTTGAGTACATAATGTACAGTTACCCTAAAAAAGAATGAGACGATTCTTGGTCGTCGGAAGTTAAAGTTCTACAGCGCGGTTCACTCGATATCGACGTAGGGATACATAACATGACAGATAGTACAAGAATTGTTACAAGGACCACAACAAGGACAAGGACCACAATAAGGATCACGAAGAAGACTGCCATTTAAGGCCAGGATTTCACAACATAGCTCGAGTCCCAAAATATCATTGCTTCACTGTACCGAATGGCAAATGCCTGCTAACGGATCTACATTCTGGACTGCTGCTATCACTGTCTTGTCTCGGTAGCTCATATAGTAGCGTGCCGGTTCCATTGTATAACCGAAACGTCTCGTGTTCGATCCCAGGTAAAACTTTTTTTTTATTGAGGTGTAATTAATTTGTTCAGAGTTCCTCGACTGTCTAATTTGTCGAAAAATATGGAATAATTTATGCCTAATTTCTGGGTCTTACAAGTGGGCTGAACCTCGTCAACAAAAATAAATCTTACTTGGAAGTTAAAAGTATTCTTCCTCAAACAAAAATCATAAGAAACAAAAAGAGACCTGTTAACTTAAAATCTTGTCCACATGCCATCAGCTTCTATTACAGCTCTAAGTCGATCCGGCATGGATGTCACGAGATTGTGGAATAAGTTCTGATCCCCGGCGAGATCTTCCCAGGTGTCAACAACTTGATCCCACAATTCGTCTCGATTTCGAGGGCGTCGGTGGGCTTAGGTGGCTATCCTTCTCTTTTTCAATTCCGCCCATAAATTTTCGATGACATTCAAATCAGGTGACTTCGGAGGCCAATTAATGATTTCGATCTCGGGTCTCCTTTGAAACGTTCTCGCGCGGAGGGAAGGAATATATTTTCCAGAATGTGCTCGTAAGTTTCCGCATTAAACCGGCAATCGATGCGTTCTATAACGCCAGGTCCATCGTAAGACATCCACCCCCAACACGATATGCTAAAGCGCCCCGATCTTTCACGTCGGTGCACATAGCGCTGATCATGTCGGAGACCATCCTCACGATAGACACGGACAGGACCTTCGTAATCACTCGAGATGGTTGTTTCGTCGGAGAAAATTACATTTCTCCAATCGAAATCCACTCGATTGGTAGCGAAGGCAAGACGGTCGACAGCTTGTGCTTCCCCCAATATTTCCATTTGCGCAGCCCTCCGGCTCCTAATACCGCGGTTCCTCAACCTGCTGATCACAGTCCGTGAAGAGCCGGGAAAGTTAGATGCTGCTCTTATTTCGTTACCAGTCAGAAAGGGGTCCTGTCGAACTGTCTCGAATAAAAGAGCATCCTCTTCCAATGAAGAAATCCGCGGACGCCCAGGAATAGGGCGATTTTCGACCTCCCCAAAATTTTGGTAACGATGAACCCATCTCGCGGCTGTACTTCCAGGAACACCGACCAAACGGCCAGCAGATCTAACCCCATATCCAGCCTCAACTAGAGCTATAACTCGCTGTCTCATGTCACGTTACGATGAGAAATGAGAGATGACGATAATACTTTAGTGTAGACAATGACTATTTAACATGATATAGAATTATTGAAATAAGAGGCATCTTGCATAGTAAGAGTTAATAAATCAACCCTAAATTAAATATCTAAATAACAGGAAGTCCAATTGTTGCGAAACTAATCAAATTAAATCTAATTACATTAAATAAACAAACCCCAAGTTATGACACCACATTGCTACAGCTAAATTGTATGTTATTAACCTAAGCATTGAATAGGTCCGTGGTTGTGCGTTGGACGACAAAACCAAACATCGAAAGTTCGAATCTTACCGAGGAATGTAACTTCTTGCTTTTTATAATGTAAATCAGACTTATAACTACAATCATTCATATTTCTTACATTATTTATTAATATTTATAGCCAACATTGAATTAAAAAAAAAAAAAGACTTTAGAAATCTCATATGGAATTTGTGATCTGTAGTGACATAAACATAGATTATCTCTCGGAACTTTTCCGTAAAAGTAAATTAAATTCACTCGTTGAAACTGGAAACCTTATTCGTAGGGTCATTTTCCCATAGCATACAAGCTGAAGTAACACAGCCATTGATAAACGTTTTGTACACAGAATTAGACTGAATTCCTATTCGACAGAACTTATAATCAATGGCTTGTCTGACCATGATAAACAAATCGTATGTGTTTCCAATGTCACTGAACAATTTCAAAATATTAATTTAAAAACTAAGAAAGGATCGTAATTGCTGTATCTAGTGATTATTTACATTTATGTCTACAAAATGAATCTTGGAAAAACATATATGATACTGGTACTACTGATATTAAGAGTAAATATATTGAATTTTTCACTTAATTTCATAATCACTTCAGTGGATGTTCTCCACTCAATGTTATAAAAAAATTCCAAAGTTAAAACATGTAGATAACGCAGGGACTTCAAAATCTCATGTATTAAAAAGAAGAATCTATATGTAATGAGTTGCAATGTAATGATCTTCATGTTCTTAAATACTGCAAGAAGTACAGTGTAATTTATCAAAAATTATGAAAGAGGGAAATAGAATATATTTGAGTAGAAAAGTACAAAATTCAGATAATGCAATTAAACCTATTCGTAATATTATTAAATTTAAACTTGTAGATATCCTAAGAAAGAAAATATTTTTTCACTAAAACCAATGATTATAAAGTAGAGGATCCCAAATCTATTGCAAATTCTTTTAACGTATTATAGTATATAGTACAGAAATATTATTGACAACTTAAACATTCAAGATTTTGCAAAAGATACTGCAATTGGTTACTTAACAGATGTATTTAATAATTATTATTAATATATGTAATTAGTCAATAACTGCAACAGTGCTTATACATTCAATCATAACATGAATAAAATTGAATGCAAACACGTAGATAAAATAGTTAAAATTAACTGCAGGGGTGAGAATGAAATAATCCAAAGCCATACTTTTAACAAAAATTGTTTTGTGCGAGTGCATTTCTTACACATATGGGAAAGCTATTAATAAATTATTGTAATAATTACTCAACAAATGACATAGCCTAAGGACTCTAAACCTTTGTAAAAGTTTGTCTATTATTATATATTTTTTTAATTCCATTTTAATTGTTAGCTTTTAATATATATGCATTTACATTGTATATATTTGTGTGTATAAATGCATTCATTAGATTAACGTTTATAATATTATAACTTGTAATTTTGTATTGTTTGCGATCATTAACACTTAATCTCAGGACTTTGTAAAACTATATTTCAACGTGACTTAGCTATTTCAACGTTATTTAGACAAAAAAAAAATTGTTGTGTAGACTAAGAATCGAACTCGCACTCTTCTACACAACACGCAGAAGTCTTACCGTCTGAGCTATGGAAACGACATGAAAGCTTTCCTTTCTGTGCGTGTGTCGATCTAGTCATGAAGGTCCATTGTCGATTTAACTACACGATTTATGTATATATTTATCTTTTATTTACGTAATATTATCATATTTTTTGCAGTTTTTTAATTGAATTTGGGAACGATGCTAGTAACAAACCAAATAGCCTGAATTTAAGTAACTCAATATTCGTTATCTTGTGTATCGGTGCTCTGGTCTCCGATCATGCGCAGTGTCTTACATCTGAGACTTAGGAATATTCAATCGTCTCATCCTTTTCCAGGGAAACTGTACCTAGATGTATTAATTGTATGTGTTATATTTCCGCTGTGTCGACTGCTAGCTGGTGAGATGTCAGCGCCAACTCTAGGGAGAAATCAGAATCTCACGCTCTAGCTGGCTTGAAGGTCATTGAAATCAATCCGGCTACATCAAAGGTACCGACGCTTTACTTTAGTAGGTTATTTTACGACGCTTTATCAACATCTTAGGTTATTTAGCGTCTGAATGAGATGAAGGTGATAATGTCGGTGAAATGAGTCCGGGGTCCAACAACGAAAGTTACCCATCATTTGCTCATATTGGGTTGAGGGAAAACCCCGGAAAAAACCTCAACCAGGTAACTTTCCCCGACCGGGAATCGAACCCGGGCCACCTGGTTTCGCGGCTAGACGCGGTAACCGTTACTCCACAGGTGTGGACGGTACCGACGCGAAGTGTCCATACTTAATTACCTATATGCTGGGTTATCTTCCTTCAATTAGTATTCCTGAAACTGGCCGGGAAGCGGATAAGAAGCAACTGTCTACTGAAAGATGCACTGGAAGGAATGCTAAACGGGAAAAAAGTTTGGGGCAGAAGAAGATGTCAGATAACAGACTACATTAAGATACATGGATCATATGCGGAGACTAGGAGGAAGGAGGAAAAAGAAATTGGTTGAGTCACTGGATAAGAAGAAACTGTGTACTGAAGGATGCACTGGAAGGGAAAGGTATTGTAGTCTAAAGGTCAGCCTAGACCTAGAAGATCCCTCAACATCGGAGCTCGGCAAAATAGTTACCATGATGACAAGAGTTTTGACGTCATTGAATTCAATGCATTGTACAGAAATGTCGCATTGTTCAGGCTTTGCTGAACTACACATAACTGTCCACGCCTGTGGAGTAACGGCTAGCGCGTCTGGCCGTGAAACCAGGTGGCTCAGGTTCGATTCCCGGTCGGGGCACGTTACCTGGTTGAGGTTTTTTCCGGGGTTTCCCCTCAAGCCAATATGAGCAAATGCTGGGTAACTTTCGGTGCTGGACCCCGGACTCATTTCACCGGCATTATCACTATCTCATTCAGACGCTAAATAACCTGAGATGTTGATAAAGCGTCGTAAAATAACCTACTAAAAAAACTACACATAATTTACATAAGCTGAGTCTTTACATTGAAAAGCAATATTCCTTGATTTTACCTCAAATTTTACGGCCGCAAACATCTGTCGTTTCCACAAACTGAATAAAGGAAATAAGTTTTCGTCTGTTTAAACTCGATCTTTTTCTAGATTTTACAATTTTAAGTTTTGAAGAAATTGTTCGCAAATACAAACATAGCTGCTGTGCTGGCAGCAAATGAGCAAAGGGACGGATATTTTGCTTTTGGTAGTAAATCTAAACCTGATAAATGATTGCACTATGTTTTAAAATGCGTCGGTCTGTAAGCCGGCTTCTTGCAGATAACAATAATTCATTGCTTAGCAACCGGACAGGTTCAACAGTTCGATAATCTCCTGGTGGAATGCGGAATAATCACGTGACTATGGCCAATACTCGCTACAGTCTATGTTTCCTTGTGTGATAACAATTGCCAAAGTAAAGAAAATTAGAAATAGAAAAAAAGGAAACCTCACTCTGGTAATATTCTCAATAATAATTCGAGAATATTTCAAAAATAAATTTCTTCGCGCGGGAATTCCCATATCCCAACACTAGTTACGTTAGTAGCAATACAGGGTCATACAAAAAGATAAATAGGACTGCTCACTGCCTACCAGAAATCCCATCTAATCTAATCTTACACACAGTGCAAGCTACATGCAGACTAATGTGTTACGAGATTAATTGATTTAAGATTAATTTTCGCCTTATACAATTGAGGGATTTGCCAGAAGAAGGGCGTATACGTCAATAAGGCGAATTGAGATACACGTACCTTACGGCCTTAACTCTGCCAGGTTAAATAAAGCCATTATTATTATTATTATTATTATTATTATTATAAAATGTTATACACGCACGCAGCCCTGTCCTGCAGGTACGTACAGTACAATGAAAACAAAATTTCGCTACTATAATTATTCACTACATTTTAAACCGTTTTCCCGAAGAAGGGCGTAGAGGTCTATCCTCCTTTGTTCCGGCAAAGCCCTCAATTTTCTTATTAGTAAAGAGAAAAAAAATGTAACGAAATACAAAATGTCGAAATAGCACCACGCGATGAGAAGGCATTAGCACCTGGCAATTTGCACCCGAGCTTTATTTACTCGGTAATACTGCAGCTCAAAGGACTTACCGTGACGTCATGACCGGCACAGTTCTCACCTCTAGCAGAGTCGCGGAGTTACATAATGCATCTCAACCGCAAGCGTCGCACTTAGTTCTTGTTGAGTTTCGACGAGCAATGCAACTGCCTGTCACAAGGTGACGAGCCTAACAGCGGCGACGGGCGATAACGGAACGAACGCACGGAATTCCCACTTTTGCGAGACGGCTGAGGGCACTTAACTACATATATAGCGTAGGTACGAAACTGGCATTGTAAACAACGCTCCTCTCCAAGAGGTTTCTGAATACGAAGGGCCAACTCACAAGCAAACGTTCTGATTGGGGCAGATAAAAAAGTTAAATTTTTCTCTTCCACCATGTTAATAATGTCAAAAGAAGTGCTTATACAAATTTTGGCCACTCGACCGCAATTACGAGGGTCGTAAAAAAATAAGTTCGCCAGAGGCCGCTAACAAAAAAGAAACACAATTTCATTGGACAAATTTATTGGAACGGACACAGTAATTGTTGAGCTATTTTTCAACATATTTTCCATCGGAACTGAGACATTTCTCATATCATGGGATCGACAGAGAGAGGTGCAGACGCAGTCAAACGCTGGTTCCGATCTGAGGCGGCTGACTTCTACGACACAAAAATTGATCCTATGGTATGACAAATATCTCAATTCCAGTGGGAGATATTTTGACAAATAGCGCAACAACTGCTGTATCTGTTTCAATAATTATTTTCATGCAATTGTGTTTTTTTCTGTAAAAGGCCCCAGGGAAAATCACTTTCTGGACGGCCTCGTAATTGCGGTCGAGTGGCCAAAATTTGTATAAGCACTTCTTTTGACGTTATTAACATGGTGGAAGAAAAAAAATTAACTTTTTTATCTGCCCCCATCAGAACGTTTGCTTGTCAGATATGAAGTCTCCGGAATAATGAGGATTCAAGATAGCCTAACATTATTACTTATATGCGGTCCACACCAACGAAACTCAACGTTAACAAAGTTTTCCTTCTTTTTTACCTTTTTAATTCCCGTGCAAAACGAAGTAGCCTACTTGAGAAGTTAAGGGAAGTAAGCACTGAAAATATGGGAAAATTACACAAAAAAAGGAATAAAAACAGTTGCTGTATGTATGTATGTATGTACAGTATGTATGTATGTGTATTCAATGTCCACCAACTTCACTTTACGTGATTCGGGTTCCGCATATTGCGGATAGATGGCAGGACTGTAACCCATTTTTCTAGTTGCACACCACTTCGGCGGGGCCACACTATGCATGATGTGTATCTGTGTAGAGTTTTTGTCGTGTGCTAAGGTGAGAATATGTGTAAGTGTTGGTGTAAGTGTAGTGTATGGAATGAGTAATGATGAAGATGAGGGAGAAGGGGAAACCCGGTGCCGGCACGTAGCCTACTCCTGTCGAATAGCACCAAGGGGGTCGCCACGCTTAAGGTCCCCATCCGACGCACGAATCACTACCAACAGTGACACTTTTCAGAGAAAAAAACAAAGTTGGCATTACAAAATAAATTCATTAATTCTAAACAATACCATACAGCAAAAACTATAAGAAAGGTTTTGAACCGGAGACCAATTCAATAATGGTACAAAATGAAAGTAACGGTACAAAATCGCTCCTTCTTATCTTAAAATATTCCATTACGGCAGGACAGAGAGACGGCACATTATTTATTTACCTCTTTAAATGTATTTTCTCAATTAGTTTATTGATACAATATTTCACACTGATTTTAGTGGAATGCTTTCAATACTTCTAAGTAACCATATGCGCCAAACTGTTTCCAAATCTTAAAAACTGTTTCCAAACTTATCCAACTGGTTTAAAACTTTTCAAACTGTTTACGAACTCTTCAAACTGTTTTCAAACTTTTCCAACTGTTTTCAAACTTTTCCAACTGTTTTCAAACTTATCAAATTGCTTTCAACTTTTCAAACTATTTTCCAACTTTTCAAATTTTTCCAACTGTTTTCAAACTTTTAAAGCTGTGCGGTTAAATTTTAGTATAGAAAGCAAGTTTTCAGAGCTAGTTCAAGATTTTGTTGCTGCAATATGCCTGAAATGAAAGCCGCAAAAAAGTAATTTACTCCGACAGTGGATTGTTAACAAATATATAAATCCTACAAGGGTAGCTGCCTTTCAGTAAGGGTTGCCAAAAGACACAGCATACTAAACAAATAAAATAAAAATAAACATTTGTGTTATCACTATTTACGATTTTTATTTTCAAATGGAAGCTAGCCTTGGGAAAGTGCCCTGTTATTCAATAATTATTAGTAATCAGCTTTCAACAGATGACAAGGTCATTTTTGTCAGGTTTGTCAAAAGCAAATTTTGAGTTATGACAAAAAAAATCACATTTTGAGCAAAACAAGCAGTCTACCATCCATAAAGTAAATAAGATAACAAAAAGCTAAAAATATTAATTCAATCGTTCGTTTCATCCGTTACTAGTTCTACGGTGAATATTTTGAATACAAAATTGTGTGAGGCACTTCTATCAGTGTGCCAAGGAATGTAATTAACACGGCTTTCCGTAGTTTTCTTGAAGATTTTACTAGTCATAAAGTTCCAGATGAATCTACTTTGTGTAAGAAATATTCAAAGCCCCTCTGTGAGAAAAGATTGGTTACCATAACAGCCGATATAGGTGACGATTATTTTTCATTTCATTTTTTTTTTATGAAACCACGGATAGCTACAGCTGTTACTTTTCCAATGTTGTCACTGGGAAAACAGCATTTTGTACTTTGTAAAGAACTGGATAAAACAAAGCATAGCACTGTAGCATGTGTGGTTACAGAGCTCTACGTGTATAGTTGTCTGGACAGAATCGAGATGATTTTTATTATCCTGCTTTGTGTTAATGCCGCCTATATGATTAAAGCAGGAGAGTTCTAACAAATGTTTATGTAAATATGACCTACGTAACGTGCTGGCTTACATCGGTTGGCGGAAGAAGTCAGAAATAATTTCCCAGAGATAAATGCTATTGTATCTTAAATCACCTAGTCACATTTACAAGGAGAGGACACGCTCTGTATATCACCGAATTAAATAAGATTTTGTGACATGAAAGTACAAGACGTGCTGTTCAAAGTCATACTTGGTATGAGTGGCCAATGACCCCTCGTTTTGAAAATATTGGTTATTGTTTGTGACATACTTCAGTTAGGTGTCTAATAGGAAAGCATTAGACTGTGTAACGGCGTAGATCGTATGGTTGGATGCTGAGTTGTCATCCAGACAACCGGAGTTAGAATCCTAATGCTTACTCATTTTTTAAAGCTTGATATTATTATTATTATTATTATTATTTATTTTTTTCATTCACTTTCAGTTGTCAGTTCCTACATTCAAAGCCATGATGAAATATGCGTGGTATGCATCAAAATTGATAAACGAACGAGAAGTGTTTGTGAATGTGAAGGATATCTGTTTCGCAGCAGAAGTGCGGAAAAATGTGTGTGACTGTGGACAACCTTCTTTCATTTGCTGTGCATGGTGCAGGAAATATGTATGTTTGTGTGTTTTTATGACATCATAATGAATCGTCTACAAAATGAAGTGGAATAGCTGCTACAGAAACAGAACAGACACCGTGACACATCTTACCTTCCTACGTGAGCAATATTTCATTGTTTATCCTTTACAATACAATGTTATTTAATTAGTAATTTGTTTAAAACATGACGAAGCGTTCAATATGATATATATGATATATTTATTTGTCAGTCAACTTCACAATTCACAGTTATGGTGGACCTTCACATTTCTGTTTTTCGATCCACCATCCCTTTAATACATACAACTCTTTTCTATTAGTGCATTCTTTGCCGAGAATTTCTTGATTACTTTCTAATGTTCTGTTTTGACTGAATTGCTGTAAGTCCTTCCCTCTATATCCTCTTCTATTCTCTCCCTCCTACCTAGACTGTCTCCCTTCCATTTCTCACTCAACTATTAAATATTGCATATTCCTTCCTTAATAATTTGCGTTATTTATTTATTTTCTTCTCTACCCTCAAATCCTACCTACTCTTAATCATTGTTTTCCCGCTATTTTCTCCTACATTACTTGCTGACTTTTTCGTTTACTCTATTTTACAACACTTACATCACTTTTTTTCCTACCCTCTGTTTATTTACGTATTGATCCCTTTCTCTTCGCTTCTCTCCTAAATTTCCTATTTTATTCCTCTTTCCATATATTTATTTCTATAATACTCCTACAGTTATAGTACCTCTCATACTACTCTCAACCCTAACATTGAAAAACATCAAATATCTAATTCACTTAATTACACTTGCAATTTCTCTCTCATTAATATGATATATGTAAATAGATAACTGTGATCACAATATTCATCATTATTAAAAGAAAAAAATATAGGACCAGTTAAGATTCGAACTCAGGTTGCCTGGATAATAACTCAGCATCCAACCATATGGGCTACCTGCTGCTACACAATCTAATGCTTCCCTATTGAGCATCTAACGGAAGTATGTCACAAACAATAGCCAATATTTCCAAAACGAGGGGTCATTGGCCACCCATACCAGGTATGACTTTAAACAGCACGTCTTGTTCTTTCATCTCACAAAATCTTATTTAATTCGGTGATATACAGAGCGTGTCCTCTCCTTGTTAGACATTCAAAGAGATGCTACCAGAAGTAAGTCTACCGACAGATTCGATAACAGTTAGTTAGTGGAGTTTAAAAAGGGCGCGTCAACTATTATGGCTATTTGTGCCCTTATCTAAAATCCTTCACAAAACAGAAACACAATACAATAACCAGAATGCTTAAAAGAACTAAAAAGCGTTGTACGGTTAAAACGAGGTTCACAGATGCAATAATAATAAATAGCTGGGGAACTTGGTTGTTTAGGCGCACGATCATCATTAGGAAATAAAGAGAATCACAGACAAATTCGACATAGCGACACTGCTTGTATTTCGAAGGCAACGGATGCTCTTCGAAAAAAAAAAAAAATATCGCTTCTCTTTTATTCACCAAAGCCCACTTTGCTGACTTTCCTGCTACCATTGAGCACCTGGAGGGTGCATCTCTTCCTCTAAATAAGCAATGAACATCATTGAAGCAGTTTCAAATAAGAAAATACCAGAGGGTTTTTTTTACTTGGTTATTTTACGACGCTGTATCAACATCTAGTCCAGAGATAGTGAGCGATGTGCTCTCTTCAAAGTTCTCTGAAGTCCTTGAACAGAATTCTGAATACGTGAAAATGAAAGACGTAGCTGCAGCTCTTAGAGGAGAAGAAATAATTGGAGAGTTACCATGGGGACCGAAAACACTGGCATTCACGAAGTTTGTACCAATGACTTCATGTTGTGTGGAGCAAACCTTTTCCCACTACAGAAATGTGTTGAGGGACAATAGAAAATATTTTACAACAGATAATTAGGAATTGTACATGGCTGCTCGTTGCAATATCAATCTTTAAAAAAAGTACGCATTTTGTTTTGTATGAAATTATTTAACTGAATATAGGAACTGAATAGCAACTTCAATTTTTATCGTATGTACTTTCTTGAAGAATGTTTTGTTGATGCTTTAAATTCAGTAAACAGTTATAGTTACTCACTTACAAATGGCTTTTAAGGAACCCGAAGGTTCATTGCCGCCCTCACATAAGCCCGCCATAGGTCCCTATCCTGAGCAAGATTAATCCATTCTCTATCATCATATCCCACCTCCCTCAAATCCATTTTAATATTATCCTCCCATCTACGTTTCGGCCTCCCCAAAGGTCTTTTTCCCTCGGCCTCCCAACTAACACTCTATATGCATTTCTGGATTCGCCCATACGTGCTACATGCCCTGCCCATCTCAAACGTCTGGATTTAATGTTCCTAATTATGTCAGATGAGGAATACAATGCGTGCAGTTCTGCGTTGTGTAACTTTCTCCATTCTCCTGTAACTTCATCCCTCTTAGCCCCAAATATTTTCCTAAGAACCTTATTCTCGAACACCCTTAATCTCTGTTCCTCTCTCAAAGCGAGAGTCCAAGTTTCACAACCATACAGAACAACCGGTAATATAACTGTTTTATAAATTCTAACTTTCAGATGTTTTGACAGCAGACTAGATGATACAAGCTTCTCAACCAAATAATAACACGCATTTCCCATATTTATTCTGTGTTTAATTTCCTCCCGAGTATCATTTATATTTGTTGCTGTTGCTCCAAGATATTTGAATTTTTCCACTTCTTCGAAGTTTAAATCTCCAATTTTTATAGTTCCATTTCGTACAATCAAAATAGTTTGCAGTTCAAATTCATTTGTTGCTCATTTAATGCAAATATTTGTCACTTTAATATGGATGCAGTATGGCTTGAAGAAATATCCCAAAAAGGGCTAAACCATATCTTTATAAAGCTTAAAATGATTAAGGAATCCTAAAAATTCGAGCCCTACCCGTTGATGACTGGGTTTTTTGAGTTAAGTAATAGTAACGCTGATTTACAAAGGGTGTTATTATTATTATTATTATTATTATTATTATTATTATCATTATTATTATCATTATCATTATTATTATTATTATTATTATTATTATTATTATTATTATTATTATTATTATTATTATTATTATTATTTCGTCATGAATGAATATTGCAAATACAATGTCGTGTATAAGACTATTGTTAATTGACATTACATGGTGAAAAAAAAAATAATAATAATAATAACAATCATCTTTGAAATTTTGCGCCTTGGCGGGAAACGCAATATTTCAGACGTGTTTGAGAGAATTGTTAGTAAAAAGAACCGCTTGAGGTCTCTGAATGTGAACGTGTTTCAGAATTCGAGGGTGATTTGGCGGAGAGGGATGTTAAAGAGGCGAGTATTCTGAATTGGCATTCTCTTGTGACATTACGGCAATGTTTAGGTTAGAATAATTCGACAGCTAATTTCTGAACCTGATCCACTGATTAAGTTATTTTTTAATTATTTTGATCCATAGAATAGAACAGAATGTTTTATTTTCGTTGGCAGGATTAAGGTCGTAAGGCCTTCTCTTTTACTCAACCAGCCTTAATCAATACCAGAGTGCTGCATTGGAGTTAAATCGTTCGCTTGAACTCGGTCGAGTGTCGCACCCTCGAGTGAGATACGATCGGTCGTGATACGCTCGTAATAAATAGAAGCACAGTACAAGGTCATCTCACCGACATGTCTTATCTTGTATGGAAGGCGACAGATAAGATACACATATGTTTTGCTCACACGGTAAAAATAAGGCTTTATTTTCTGCGTTTATGACAAACGTTTAATGGAACGTACCAAAACAGGAACACGAAGTTATAAATAAAATAGTATGAAAAACTTCGATATACAGTTATTATTGCTAATTAATAATTATTCAATATTTGATTTACCACATACATAATATGATAGGTCCATACATAGTGTTCCGCCTATATACTGCGACAATGTACAAACGTTTCACAAAATATTATTGATATAGCAGTAGATTAATAACAATATCAGTACAGAGATAACGTCACAGAAAATATAATAAAACGAATAATCATGCTGCACAACTGTTACAGACGCAAAGATTGATACACTAATTATTAGAGATTATTATTATTATTATTATTATTATTATTATTATTATTATTATTATTATTATTATTACTAGAAAACTTGATACAGTTCTTGCATTATCGTGATTGTGTTCTCCGTTTATAATAATTACATTTACATCCAATAACATCTATCAGATGTAGCAAAAACAAAATCACTCCTGTGTGGGGGGGAAAAAAACCCATTTACCTACAACATTTATATTACATTTTAAAGCAAATTTTGTAGTTGTACTATGGAGAGGTTAGTTAAACATTGCAAAGTTTTGAAATTATAAACATCTATGATGTTACTACACAGTTCACCTCTGTAACAAGAACGAATGTCTAACGCTCGGCTTATACCGTTCGAGGATTTATCGCTCGCGACAATTTTACCCATCATGCATGTGCGCTACCTATCGGATTATGCTATGAACTACTTGGCGCTCGAGCGAAAACGTCCGATGCAGACCAATACAATAGTGACATTTAAATTATGAATATTTACATTACACTAAAGATTCTCCAGCAATATTCTTCAGTTACATTTTAACGACTATTCTTATGACAAGACGAACTCAAGGCATTTTGGGCTGAACAAGGAATGCAGAGGTTGAAGTCATGTAATTCTGCAGACATATCAGCACGCCCCCTAGCTCTCGTTAACGGCCTCTGAACTAATTTAATTATTTTTATTGTATACTTACGGCCATTTTCAGTTTGAATTCAGATACTATTGTTAATAACACTGTTTAAAACTTAAGTGTTTAGCCTACTTATAGTGACTAAACCATGTTTTTCATTTTGCAATAGCTAAAAATATTAACATACAGTAGGCCTACATATACGTAGGTTTTATTAACAATTTGAAATTTATGTGTCATTTAAATACTCTATGAAATTATGACGTAAAGTGGAGTTGAATTATATGCAGTGCAATATATTTATTTATTTTAGTAGGTTATTTTACGACGCTGTATCAACATCTCAGGTTATTTAGCGTCTGAATGAAATGAAGGTGATAATGCCGGTGAAATGAGTCCGTAGTCCAGCACCGAAAGTTACCCAGCATTTGCTCGAGTGCAACATATATTTCGTTATAAATGCTCAAGCTAAATTTTTAATTTAAAGCTGTCAAAAAGTCACTTCTACGCAATCTTCCGCATGATTAGCATAGTCGTAGGTTAAACAGTGTTCGGTGACTGCAGAGGTATACGTAAAGAAGGCTATTTGGGTTATCTCGGAAGGTAGAACAGGAAACTGCAATAAGATGGAACTTACCGGGCTGTGAAAGGCATCCTGATGAAATCCGCAGACATCACTACATAACACACACATTCACGCACGCACGCACCAAAGAGGACTGACACGGTTGTGCTCGGACACTGCTACATTGCAACCAAGGACAGCGCACGGTACACTCCCGTCCGCACAAACGCGACCCTGGAAAATGCAATCATTAGGCACATTTATCAGATCTATTTGTATCTATCAACTACAGGTGAAGAAGGCCATAGATACGTTGACAAAGATGTCCGATTAATAAGAAGAATAACGTATGTCAACATAAAAATTTGGCATGACACTGTATATACAGCAACTTTTAAAGATGGTGAAGATCACGACGATGATGATGATGATGATAATAATAATAACAATAATAATAAAATAAAATTAAGGTAACCAACTAAATACAACATTTTCTGCCAAATAATTCAGCCCCTTAAGGCAAGATAATGTTAACCAACAAATTTATCTTCAGCATAAACTTAAGTTGTCATTACTCATAAATAATAATAATAATAATAATAATAATAATAATAATAATAATAATAATAATAATAATAATAATATAGTATGTTTCCCTGGGTTTTAGTTATCAGTGCACACAATTTATGAATATAAAGTTTGTTTACTCTTGTTGCAAAAATACTTTTATGCTCGACCATGCCGAAATGTAGTAATTATACACCTGGTAGCAGACCTTTAATGCACCTCATTAAAGTACACCTACTCATTAAAGGTCAGGTCTTTCAGCCAATGACGACTCAGGTTACAACTGTTCAGCCAATGACAGGTCAGCTTTCTACCGTTATAAAACCGCAAGTATCGATTATTCTCGGATATGCAATCGAAAGAGAATTAGCGAAAAGTCACGGAGGCTGGAAATCCAATACTGTCGCAGAAGGTTATGTTCTGTTACTATAATAATTAGCGTTAATTGTAAATAATATTCAAATAAATTCAATTTGTCATCTCGTTTTTCAATGTCTAATTTTATTTCAATGTTATCTCTGTAGGTTCTTATGGCCTAGCAAGGTCACTGTGGACATCTGTTCCTCGGAAAAAAATCAATACTTTCGCGTCTGCGCACATCTCACAACATACGGGACATTGCTCCAGGTCAGATACAGTAAAATTAATAATATCAAGTTAGAAATATGGTCGAGCATAAAAAGTCGTATGAAACTCGCCTATAATGGTAATTAAGAAGCTCGTATGAAAATTATGAAACTCGCTTGCGTTCGTTTCATAAATACCCATACTCGCTTCTTAATTACCTTCATTATGGGCTCGTTGCATAATGTACTATTAGAAGTCTAAATATACAGGGACATCATTTTATTTTCACTAACATTTCTAATATTAACCTGGCTATACCTTTGGATCAACGATTAAGAACCAGAAACACCGTTTGCTACCTCCTTCCACGACTGGAGTTCGATGATACTGGCGTAATATACAAACAAGTCACTTTACTAGGTATAGGAGGGAAGAAAAGTAGTTCATCCATTTACGTAAACTAGGAAATATCGCGATTTCGAGTTTGATAATTTTCATTAGGTTTTTGTTTAATCAAAATACAGTACAGTATTAACAATGAGTGTTTTTACTCACGAACTGAGCTGTCCATGCGGACGTATTCATTATGCAGTGTATATTATACTGTCTACAGCACATTAGCGTACACTATAGAGAATGAAGTTAAATTGAAAAATATTCATAATATGGATATTTAAACACATTTTTGAAAATGGTGGCCGTTCATTTCGATACAGGCTTCAGTTCTAATGTGCATATTATCGCACTATAGACTATTGCACGTAATTCCAATTACCAGGTTCGTACTTCGTATCAGTAACTCACGTTGAAATAATTCTGTACCTACTGTATAAAAGAGAACTTACGTACTATAAATTCAATCTTCACTTCTGCTCGATCCGAAAAAATAAAATTACTCAGACATACTATCTACTGTCCATCCAAGTGGTTACGTCGCAGCGTCGTAGAAAGGGAGGAAATCACATGACAGTTAATTACTTAACGAGGCCCTTTTATTTAAGTTATTTTAAACAATTGTTTGGGTATAATATTACGTAGACGTCCAATTCCTAACAGAAATTAATGTTCTCAGAAAAGAGCTAAGACAGCCCAGCCACTAGCATTTACAGAGAGGCGAATAGAAGCAGGTGGGGGAAACCGAGATGCGACATTGGCAAATGGAAAATGATGCAATATTGAAAGCTCTTTCGTCACTGGAAAACGGGAACATATTTTTGGAACGTACTGTTTACTATGACCGTAAGGCTACTATATATGCTGTATATGCGGTCTTGGATCTGTGTGGAGGACGGTTGAACTTCATTAGTAGAAGGGGTGGGAGTGAAGTGCATTCAAAAACTCAGGTACAATAAAACTTGAAGTAAAAATAAAATGATGTCCCTGTATTTTGTAGTTACCATTGTCTTGCCCCAAGGGACTGAATTATGTGAAATAAATCATTATCTTATGAATACCAAGTTTAGTGGTAAGAATAGGGCTAACAAAAATCACCGCCGTATAGGCCTAGGCAGTCCAACTCCTGGTATTCTTTTCACGTGATTTACGAAGAAAAACATTTTCATAAAATGCCGAATTCCCGCACCCATGATCAGGTCACTTGGCCAGGATAGAAGGTGGAATAAATATGATGTATTGTACAGATTTACCTCTGATTGAGGTTCTGGCTGATATGTACATCTATTATCAGGCAGTACATCTCACTTGACGATATGTGTCAGAGGAAGAACAATACATTGTTTGCATACATCTCAAGCCTTAATATGTTGCTAGTCGCCGATGTATGCATTGGAGGGGGAAAGGAACTGGCCACCCTATCCCATTATCTCTTGGTTAGTTGCCTCATGAGTGATATGATATTGGTGTCACTTATGAGTTTCAAACCTATCTTCGGACACTGCACTGATTAACAATAAACGGGCAGTTTATTGCATTAAGACATTTTAACATAAAAAGTATATCAGACTATAATATTATCTGATTAGTATTCTTCCTTGGAACCGACTTCTCACTGGTGACAAATGAAGAAGAGAGGCAAGCTTGGATCCATGGAAACAAGCACGTGACGTAAGAGAATTTCAACGTCAATAAGAAATGCTTAAACGGTGAACTGCTTCCTGATACAGAAGACTTCATTTGTCCTGTTCAGGATCGAATATTACCCAGATTGCTCCGCCTTATAGGTTTTGACGGTAACAACTTTTGTCAGGTTTACTATGCTGCCAGCTAATTGTTACATAAGGAGTCACGTCATAACTCCCATTTGAATTGCATTAGCGACTATACTGCCATCTCGTGTTCGTTTACGGAGGACGGGTGGCGATCCTGGCGGTTGTTCTCTTCAAAGTGCTGCCGATTTTAACATAGGAATAAGCCATCTGTTACATATATGATCTAGGATATTACTGACTGCGTTCTGCGAAAAGGCGGCGACACAATCGTTCCTTTATGTTAAGTGGGGACCCACTGTTACAAAAATCCAATTGAAAAGACTGGAAATAACTGACTAAACATTTTAGTCTGGCCGTTAAGTAAATGAAACGAATAAAAACAATAGATACTTATTTTTAAAGCATGGTTGGGTTTTGAAGAGAAATAATGTTCATGTACGCGCTACTTGAAGGACAGCCAGCAGTCAGACATGAACTTAACAACTGATGATATCTTATTGACTCATTCTATTAATGGCGTTTTTTCAACATAAAATAGAATCTATTTAGACGATTTCATACACTGCAACTACCCAGTTACCTCTTCAAGAAAAAAAGTTTATTGCTGATCGCTTTGCTACTTCTAAAACATATTTTCCCACACTACAGAACAGACCTAAATTAACAAATCTTATATTTGTTAAGACCCATTCACAATGAAAATTAAACATAACCGCAACATAAATACAGAAGTTTGCGCCCAGGCTACCAAATGGGCTCATTCACAATGATTCACATAAGGATTGACATAAACATTACAGTAAGACGTTAACATGAAAGTTTGCAAACTCCAAACTTTCATGCTTATGCTTACGTGATTTGCAAACAGAACACAATCGTGGAGCGCTGAATTATACGACAGAATATGAGGAAATGGCGTCGTTGTTATGTTTCCATGGTTACCAAGTATGTTTGCGGTTATGTTTATGTTCCCATCGTGAATGTTCTTGATTTTACCGTAACGTTTATATTCTTAAGTTAACGCTTACGTTATGTTTAATTTTCATTGTGAATGAGCCTTTACATTGCGGCGACTCAAACATGTTTAAAATCTGCAAACAATATTCAACATGTTTTCTTCCTTATTAGAATATGACTGCTACGTTTTATTAAGTAATATCCTGCTTCATTAGAAGTCTACGTGAGTAACGCCTTCTTCCGTTATTGGCTGGCAATTAGGAAGGAGGAGGTGAATAGTATATTGTATCACTGTAAGATTGACGCATTCGCAGACCAACGGAGTTCACCAAGTTGTTCCCCTATAGCTTACGTTTCCATTTAATGTCATAGTTCGTGCTTAACGATTCATTGTATGGCGTAGTAGGGTAGCTACTAGACGCTCTGTTGAAGGTGGAATGCATGCTGCCTGTTTTCTTAGTGCAGTCGAGTACATCTCACGTGCAATACATAAATTATGTAATTTAGAATGCTACTGCGCATGCTCATTGCCCAGCAAGTGCTGTAGACCTAGACAGTCACATTTTCTTGAGTCACTTGCTAAATTTGAAATAGTTACATATTGAAATTTGCCCCTCACTTGCCACACTCCGTAAGTAGAACTTGCAGATCACAGTCCCTACATGTCCCTGTGCACAAAGGCAGACTACAGCTGCTTCTGTTATCTCAACGTTAAGTACATCATCTTGTAAGATCGAAAATTGCTGCCGCATTAAGAAATAAGGGCTGGATAGTAGAAGAAGAAATCTCCTGTCTAGCTGAAAATGGGTCAACGAGACGAGTAGATATTTTAGCGTACAATGCTGACACTAAACAGGGCATCATTGTGGACCCCACGATACATTTTGAAGTAGAATGTCATCAGTCAGCCGAGGTCCACCTTGAGAAGAAGTCGATCTATGAGTCTACAGTCAACTATTTCAAGCTGAAATATGCCTTAATTCACGTTGAGGTATTCGGCTTGCTCATAGGTGCTCGAGGGACTATACCAGCTTTTTTCGAAGAATTTCGACGGCAGTTTGCTCTGCCAACATCTCTGAGGGATGAGATCGTGATAATTGTGTTAAAAAATCCTGCCAAATCCTAATTAATCACATGGTGCCACATTAATAGCAATTGTAATTTTTCACACCCTTTTCTTCGTTTTCCTTCTTCAAAATTTAATATCTACAGTATGTATAATATTTTTTTTTTGAGGATATACTGAGTCCGTAAGGGCTACCCTCAAGGGGGGGGGCAGTTTACTATTATTTATTATTTAAACATTGCAGCTGAGTACATTGTATGCGCACAAGACACAAGACAGCCATAGTACTGGACGATGGAGCCCATCCGCTGTTTCTTGCTAAAAGGAAAGCCAGGGCGATCATTTAGGCGCTCAGTAGTAGTGGTAGTAATAGCGGCAGTAGTAGTAGTAGTAATAGTAGTAGTAGTGGTAGTAATAGTAGTAGTAGTACTGTCGGTGACTCAGGAGAAGACGAGAGCGGACTGAGGAGGAAGGGATGTGAACAGATAACGTACGAAAACACGTGCAATATTTGTACTGCAGTAAGCGGAAACATTAGGTCTCCTTCTGTTCAACTTAGCTTTAATTTCCATACGCATTGTTACTCATGTTTCCTGCACGAGTAATAACCTGGCTACTGGGATGCTTATAATAATCAGCAGCGATAGTCAAGAAGGTCACATTCTTTCCGCTCGT
Organism: Periplaneta americana; assembly: GCF_040183065.1. NCBI lineage: Eukaryota > Metazoa > Arthropoda > Insecta > Blattodea > Blattidae > Periplaneta > Periplaneta americana. The sequence continues at coordinate 179,601,198 of NC_091128.1, forward strand.
CTTCTCCTGAGTAAGTATCAGTAGCAGTAACTAGAGATGGGAAAAGTTGTTATTTTCTCGTAACAGTTCCAACTGTTCCAGTTCCACGAAAATACTAGGTTTCAAATAACAGTTCCAAAATAACAGTACCATAATTGAATATATTATATAGCCTACGCCGAAGTTCGCTCCACAGCATTGGATCGAATCCCTCTCTTCCAGTGTTTTCCCTTTGTGGCCTGACTCCATGTTGTTACCATAACAGATAAATTTGTAGGATCAGAAATTAATTTTTACTTTATATATATATATATATATATATATATATATTAATTTAATTTAATTTGGAAACTGCACCAAAATAAAACACACCAGGAATGAACGAAACTCCTCCAGAGTCAAGTCCCTAAATTCAGTTCTGTCATTCTGTGAAGCGTGTGACACAATTTATTTATGTTAAAACCCTTTAGTCAAAGTAGTTTATGCAAACATTTGGGTAAAAAAGGCAAAAGTATAAGTCGAGGGCCATGAGAAAGTCCAGAAGTCATACTGACAGCATTGACATCACGAAACCAGTTACGTTATATTTATGCACGACGCCAGTTCAGGATTAAAAGTTGGTATTGATTTTGTCCCTGAAAATTGTTAAAAGTAGCCAGATCTAGTGACAAAGTCGCTAAATTGACAACACTGCAGCAACGGTTGTCATAATGTAGTTCCATACACGGCCGACTTGATGCTAGCTTCGCTTCGCGAAGGGTCCATCAAGTCGGCCGTGTCCCATAACATCGAGTATATTGTAACATGTAACAGCAAGTATTTTGTATAACAGGTACAGTACTACTAGTATATAATGTAACAGTGGTATTTTGGAACAGGCCGTTACGTTATTTTATAGTCATAACTCATAATGCAGTTCCATAACATCGAGTATTTTTTGTAACAGCAAGCATTTTGTATAACAGGAGTATTTAATGTAACAGTGTTATTTTGGAACAGGCCAGTGAGCATAGAGCTCACTTCCCTGTATGCCATGTGATGCAGTACGATGTCATAATGAGTCGAGATGTGAATTGCTGGAAATGAAATCTTTTCTAATGCTAAATTGAATTCGTAGATCAGGTTTGTTCGAAGCAGGAAATGTAATGTAATTTTAAATTATTTGTAAATTGGTCACGAAATCGAAATGGATCCCAGTGGTAAATAAAACCTAACCTATTCTTCCTCTTCTGCTTAGCTGAAGGTCACAATAGTGTTCAATTTCTCCAAAAATGCATAAATAAAAGCTATAATCAATTCGGCCGCGCTAAAATTCATATTAATAATGTACCGTCATCAAGAATAATAATCTCATTGTAATGAAATATGAAAATTTACCGTTGTACTTTTTTTTTAACAAAAGAACTTCAATAATACAGTCATGTTTCAACAGACTTTAGTTTAATTTCAAGAATTGGTAATGAGACTAAAACTGTAAAGTATTTGGAAATAAAACATAACCTATATATTTTCATCTCCCTTGATAAAATTCACAATGCAGTTACTATAATACAGGCATTATGTTATTTGATAGAATCCTATACTCAATTAACATCAGTTCCAAGATAATGTGTACATTTTTTAAAGACGATCTTCGTATCTTTACTATTTATCTTTTACTTTAGTTTCCAACATTTATTTCAGTGCGACGAAAGGATTCCCAATTCTGCTTTCAAACAGTGGTGCCAACTTATATGGGCTCGTCGTGTTGTGAGATTTATTTAACTTACGGCTCGTCAAATGTTTGAGCCCACTCACTGTTTTCCAAAAGTTGGCGTCACTGCTTTCAATAGTTCCGTTCTGTGGAACAGGCGTTGTCATAATGTAGTTCCAAAGCGAAACGAGTATTTGTAACCGCAAGTATTTCGTAGAAATACTACTAGCTCAGAGCAACACTGTTATTTTGGAACATAGTGTTCCAAGGTGCTGTTACTTTTTGGAACAGTTCCAAAATAACTGTTACGTTATTTTTTCCCCACCTCTAGCAGTAACAGTATAACATTTGCAGTTAATACAGCAGCAGCAGTAATATTTTATGAACTACGCTTTCGATGGCACAATTATTTGGCATCGGAATGCGAAATAGGCCAGCAAAGGGCTGTTGAGAGGAACAGGCAGTGCTGAACACGAGCGGGATTGTTACTCGATCGCTCGGAGGGGCGGAGCTCCATGAAACATCGCAGCAGAATTAAGACAAAGGCCAACAGACATCCAATAAACAGTGCCATGCAGTTTACACAGCAAGTGGTGAAGTGGAACGCACTACCTCTCTGTTCGCCTGGCTTCTCAATGCTGTATTATATATAACATAGCCTAGTGTGGAAGTAACGTGGCCCACACACTTGAGAATGCGTCGCGCTTATTTCAGCTCTTTGTTGCTTTTCCGACGACCCAACTGGATGCACTAGAACTCTGCTTACTGTATGAGGCCGAGAGCGACATGGGTTCGAAGCCCGTTTTGTCTGATTAGCTGGTCGGTCTTTTTCCAGTTCTCCCCAACTATAAAGCGAATGCCGGGTATTCCTGTGGCGAATACTTGATTAATCTAGCCAAAATATCATTTTGTTAGCATAAATTCCGCCTATATGCAGTTGATACAGCGTCGTCCGACAAACTGTCCACCGTCGTGGAGTAATGGTTAACACGTCTGACCATATAACGTGAGGGCCCGGGTTATATGGTGTTAAAAGTTGTATTAAAATCCTGGCTGGAACAAGTTACCTGGTTGGAGGTTTTTTGGGGTTTTCCCTCAACCAATTGAAACAGAATTTCTGGGTAACTTTCGGCGTTGGATTAATTTCGTCATCATTAGTTCACATATCATCATCCATGCAGCATTCCGGGTTAAATACACGGCACTTGTACAAGAGCGCGGTCGTTCGGCTACCCAAACATTCACAGAACAGGAGTGGTAAGAACAATAAGCCTCAGGCTGCAGTGCTAGTCTTCGGGTCCCTCCTCCGTACAAGAGAATAGAGAGAAAAAATGTGTTTTGTAAAGATGCAAAACAAATCGAATTTGAGATTTTCGCGAGTATAGAGTTTTCGGCATCGCTGAAATTCAGAAAATGGTTTTGGTCATGTCCCTGTCTATCCATCTACGCACAGAGATTTTTCCTAAGCTGCTGACGGATTCTGTTCAAACTCAGCACTTATAAATCAATTTGTCCCGGAATTATGCATATGAAATGCAATATTTATTAAAAATCAATACATATACAAAACGGCAATGAACTTGAAATGGCTTAATGACTTCCTTGCTTTTTTTTTTAATGAGCATGACCTCAGACGCCTATATTTAGGAAACATTAATTACTGCATACAATTGTAATACCTTTAAGTTCGAATTCTTTTAAAGCCCAACAGTGGGCAGGCCCTTATATTTAGTTCACAGAAATAACTTCCGTTCAGTTCTAAAATCATTACATTTCTTACGACCAAATAAACAGCTGAAGGAGATATTAAAGAATTACAATAAGAGGGGGGAAGTTTGCTAACAAAGCACACACAGATATAGGTCTATGTGCCGATATTTGCAAACAGAAGACTAATATTAGACATGATAACAAAACACACAAGCTGTAGCTACTTCTATTTTATGTACCTACATTCGTGAAAAATTGATTATATAGAGACACGCTTCAGTCAAATGTCCCTTTTCTGGATTATGGAGGATTAAATCTAATTTCTGTTAGAAAATCTTAACTTATTTCACAATTAATTAATCACTTAGGATGAATGTTAGCAGCAGTAAGCATGCTCATTCGTGTTTCTTGATTTCATTCATTACGCAGTTCTATTAATAGAATTAACAAGAAAATTATCCATAAACAAAATTCATTTTATATGTAACTGAGCACCACGTGATTTCATTTACGTATGCGAGGTGAATTATAGTTCACGGAAGTCAACTACAAACGGTAAAGGTAAGCGTTCACTACATCGTATCGCACGCATCGCCTCTCGGCAAATCCGTTCACGTTTCTCGGATGGGCAACTTTTCCGATGCGTGCGATCATGGCCTTCTTTAATAAATCAGTTTTAATTGGTCAACTGTTACTATTATGTTGTGCCATGTTCAGTGTCGCGCCAAAATGGCAGACGGAAAACTTATTTCGCGTGTAGAAAATTGCGAAGAATTATATAATTTGAGGCGTTCCCATTACAGTAATCAAGTCGTTTCTTGCAAATATATTATGTAACCAATATTTCTTTCGTTTCTTCCTCTTCAATTACGACGCATGAAGCAATTACAAATTCTTATTCGCTAACAGACGTAATTAATAGACCTAACCTCAACTCCTCTGTTTTCAGTAATGTCAATATCGTACGACGTCATGTTTTAAACAGCTGATAGGGGAATCCGATGAGGTGAAGCCGTTACAGTGAACGCACTGCACTTAAAATATCAGTTGCGTGCGATTCGTACGAGGAGTGCGATACGATGTAGTGAACGCTTACCTTAATAGTCTATCATTCGCACGTGACAAAGGAGCGGAACGCGTTGAGATGTATAAGGCCCGTAACACACTTGAAGAGTTTTCGCTAGCGAGAAAGAGGCGAAGAGCCTTCCTCCACACACTTGGCGAGTTCTCGCTATCACAGATCACACCTCGCTATGATCAGCTATGCACTGCCTTCATGCAGAAAGCATTTTTTGATTATAGTAATCACTCGTTGGGGGAAATATTACAGGTTATGTATTTACGTATATTGTCGTACTTAAATATATAACCTGTAAGTATATTGTCGTACTTTACAAATTACGTACGAACGCTATGTTGAATCTGAGTATTCAGATGATGAGGAAATGGAGTTACATGAACATATTTTGTTAATGAAAAGAAAAACTAGACCTAAAATTAAAGCCAGAAATATCTGAAAATCACATTGTATCTTACGAAAATAAGGGCGAGTTTTGGACACTGGTTTCGATTTGAATGATGATACGTTTAGGCGTTATTTCAGGTTGAATGGACCTCAGTTTTTTGCCATTCATGATATGATAGAGGATTCTTTGCTATGTTCTGATTAAAATTATGTAAACTGTTAAGACATATAGATATATTATTTCAAATGTTTAATCAATACCATTAAATCTCATCAAAATAAAATATAGCCCTATTTATTTTCAGATAATCTGATATTTGTCTCCAGATTTCTTCTTTAAGTTTCGTGTTTTTATAGTTTTCATCCCGTGTATCATATAAATAGGCCTACGGGTGACATCGTACAAGTTCGATAAGTTTCTGACTGCAATTATCAGCCATCTTTCCTCATTTTCAAATAAAAACAATACAATTCATCACCACCTGTGATATCTTTTTCTACATTCAATCGTTATATAGAGTATAAATGAGGGGCTTAGAACAAAAATCAGGTAAGTGACAGAAACCTAGTTTTGAGGAAATTACAGTTAAAGTTCTACATGCAATGGAATATTATACACTAGTTTGGCGAAATGATGCCCATATAGCAGCACTGCACAGTGTGATCACTTACCTGATTTTATCCCAAAGAAACATCCTTTTGGGCTATCACGACATGCACTTACCTCATTTTTTTTAATAATGTCACTTACCTGCTTTTTGTTCTAAGCCCCTCAAATGTCAAACATCTTTCATAAATGTGTCAAGAAAATTCGCTGAGCTACCGATTCCAGCGAGAAACTCGCGCGAAGTTTTTGTCTCGAACGAGAATCTCTTCCAGTGTGCGGACGTCCATTTGAATCCATGTTATCAATCTTTTAATTTGCACGCAACACATTTCTCGCTGGCGAAAACTCTGCAAGTGTGTTACGGGCCTAACGAGAGGCATGTGTTACCTTCATTTCATTCATTGCACTTGTTTCTATAATATACCCGCGAGGTCATCATCACGGAGCGAGTTTAATTCTCAACGATGTAGGCCATGTCAGCTGTAGATATTGAGTATTGTTCTTTTGTTTTGTTTACAAATTAATGTAGCCGTGTATTGAAAACAAGAAATAAATTTTCATCCACATTATTATTACAAACAAACTTATTTTTTTCTTGCGGACGAAATGAATGTTACAACAGAGCATTACAAATTTATTCTTGAAATATGTTTCATCACAGGAATTTTAGTTGCAGAGCAGTATTGATCTTGTATGAACGAGTTTCTTATTTATTAATCATAGTTTTTACAACAACTTCCTCCTCGATGAAACTCGATGCACGGTTAATTAACAATATCTACTTGATTAGATAATATTTTATTATTTCCAAAATTTAGTTCGGACATTTTCTCGCTGCGCCCTATATGTTATATTAAATGGCAAATGTGTTTTTACAAGTCCAATACACTGAGTCTCTGAGATCGAAAGTACGGTACAGTACTAAATAGTTCGGACTGTGATACGAAAGCGACTGTACTTATATTAACGTAGCCTATCATGTGATAACTGTGTAATGACCCCCTCGTGTGGATCTGCCCCCTGCTACCCACGTCCATTTAAATCAGCTGTCAAGCTGCTGGCCCCAAATTGAAACAGAAGTCTTCCGCCAGGACCGAAGAGCTGCAGTTTGCTTGCCTGGGATAGGACATGGCTCCGCGAACAAGTTCCCTCACACTATTTCTACAATATAATTATCAATAACTGAAGAGAGTAAACGACAACAGTTCTAGAAGCCATTTTTGTCATTTTAATTGGCTGTCAAAACAGGTTTGTGTGTGAAGTCCGATAACCCACAAAAGCCGTAAGGTGAAATTCGAATAGGAAGTACGTCCTAATGTATTGCATGCTATTACCACTACATGATTTGGATGGAGACAAATGTCTCTCCTGAAAAATTGTATTCTGTACACTTATAACTTTTGTTGTTTACACTCTTTCTTACTTACTTACTTACATACAAATGGCTTTTAAGGAACCCGAAGGTTCATTGCCGCCCTCACATAAGCCCGCCATCGGTCCCTATCCTGTGCAAGATTAATCCAGTCTCTATCATCATATCCCACCTCCCTCAAATCCATTTTAATATTATCCTCCCATCTATGTCTCGGCCTCCCCAAAGGTCTTTTTTCCCTCCGGTCTCCCAACTAACAGTCCATATGCATTTCTGGATTCGCCCATACGTGCTACATGCCCTGCCCATCGCAAACGTCTGGATTTAATGTTCCTAATTATGTCAGGTGAACAATACAATGCGTGCAGTTCTGTGTTGTGTAACTTTCTCCATTCACCTGTAACTTCATCCCTCTTAGCCCCAAATATTTTCCTAAGCACCTTATTCTCAAACACCCTTAATCTCTGTTCCTCTCTCAAAGTGAAAGTCCAAGTTTCACAGCCATACAGAACAACCGGTAATATAACTGTTTTATAAATTCTAACTTTCAGATTTTTTGACAGCAGACTAGATGATAAAAGCTTCTCAACCGAATAATAACACACATTTCCCATATTTATTCTGCGTTTAATTTCCTCCCGAGTGTCATTTATATTTGTTACTGTTGCTCCAAGATATTTGAATTTTTCCAGCCTATCGAAGGATAAATCTCCAATTTTTATATTTCCATTTCGTGCAATATTCTGGTCACAAGACATAATCATATACTTTGTCTTTTCGGAATTTACTTCCAAACCGATCGCTTTACTTGCTTCAAGTAAAATATCCGTGTTTTCCCTAATCGTTTGTGGATTTTCTCCTAACATATTCACGTCATCCGCATAGACAAGCAGCTGATGTAACCCGTTCAATTCCAAACCCTGCCTGTTATCCTGAACTTTCCTAATGGCATATTCTAGAGCGAAGTTAAAAAGTAAAGGTGATAGTGCATCTCCCTGCTTTAGCCCGCAGTGAATTGAAAAAGCATCAGATAAAAACTGACCTATACGGACTCCGCTGTATGTTTCACTGAGACACATTTTAATTAATGGAACTAGTTTCTTGGGAATACCAAATTCAATAAGAATATCATATAATACTTCCCTCTTAACCGAGTCATATGCCTTTTTGAAATCTATGAATAACTGATGTACTATACCCTTATACTCCCACTTTTTCTCCAATATCTGTCGAATACAAAAAATCTGGTCAATAGTCGATCTATTACGCCTAAAACCACACTGATGATCCCCAATAATTTCATCTACGTACGGAGTTAATCTTCTCAAAAGAATATTGGACAAAATTTTGTATGACGTCAACAAAAGTGATATTCCTCGAAAGTTACCACAGTTGGTTTTGTCCCCCTTCTTAAAATAGGTACAATTATCGACTCCTTCCATTGTTCTACTCTTCAATTATGAATCCCAGCATCCCAGAAATGAACTATACATTCACGAATTACTGTTAATATCATTTATAAAGTAGAGGAATCAATGCCAGCGCCATAATAATTAACTCAAAATTCACGAATGAAGAAATAAATTGTGAACGCCAACGAAACAACAACCAATTCAAAATTGAAGACGAATTAATGAATTGTTAATTTCAGCGTCATAACAATTAACTCAAAAGTCACAAAGGAATCAATAAATTGCGAATTCCAGTGCCACAACAAACGAACTACAATTCACGAAGGAATTAATAAATTGTTGATTCCAGCGTCATAACAATTAACTCAAAATTTACGAATGAAGAAATATATTGTGAACTTCAACGCAACAATAACGAACTCAAAATTGACCAAGAAATCAATAAACTGTGAATCCTAGCGCTGCAACAGTGTACTAATATTAACATATTCTGTCTAACATTACTTTCACAACAAGGAGAGATGGTGTGCACAACTTCTAATCACTACATTGTGCACCAATATCCCTGGGTTAAATCCGAAATCTCTCCGCAGTGCATATGAAGGGAAGGCATATGTCACTGTTGATTCGTTGTCGGATGGGGACGTTCAGCCTGGCGGCCCCCTTGGTGCTATTCGACAGGAGTAGGCTACGTGCCGGCACGGGTTTCCTCTTCTCCCTTCCTCACCTTCATCATCATCCTCACTCATTCCCTACACTACACTTACACGAACACCTAACATTCACTCACCCTAATACACGACATAACTCTTCACAGATACACATTATGCATAACGTGGCCCGCCGAAGTGGTGTGCAATTTGAAAATGGGTCACAGTTCTGCCTTCTATCCGCAGTGAAGTGGGTAGGCATTAGTCACTCACACACACACACACACACACACACACACTTTCACAACAAAGTAATATATGCATTGTGAACCCCAATACTACAACAAAGAAGGTAAAATTCACCATTTATTTTAACAGCTTATCATTTTTATTTTATTACTAGCCGTACCCGTGCGCTCCGCTGCACCCGTTAGAAATAAATATAAAGTAATTACATAATTAAAATAGGACATTTGATCCAGGGAACATTCGTGTTTGATAGAAGGATAAATCGTTTAATATGTTACTTAATTTAAATTGCATCCAAATAATTAAAATGCGATCATTTTGGTCCAGAGACACTCATTTGGTGCAATGACAATTCCTTTAACATGTTTCTTAATTGTTATTACATGCAACCATAGTTTAATGAACATTGACATCATATAGATTTAATGTGTATATTTTATTTTACTTGTTATAGGTTTCCATTGAATTATGGCAATAACTTAATTTTAACCCTTGTTTTCTACGTATTCAGTAAATGGCGTTTGGCCCACTATGGTTCTGAACCCTTCAAATAACTTAAGTTATATTATATAATATTACATATATTATATTATACACTCAGGGACAAAAAAAACGGACACTTCTATATTTGCTTGTATTTTGTTGCCAATTATTTCAAAATGAAACAAAACCCATTTAAACAAAACAATGTTTCATTTAGCACCTTATACGACAACATTTGAGAAAAAAAAATCTCTGATGAGAAAATTTACAAAAAATTACAAAGGGCGTATAACTATGGCATCGTTTGGTCTAACTGTTTTTTTTTCATTTTATGGTGCCTTAAACATTAAAAACTCTTTTTAGTAACGGGTATTACCCCCTCTGGCTTGAATAACTGCATCCATACGTCTTGGCATGCTCTCAATTTGGTTAGCAATGTCTTCTTGAGGAATAAGTTCCCATTCTTCGCCAAGTGCTCGCCTCAACTCTTGTAACGATTCTGGTCTCGGTCGTCTATTCTTAACACGCCGTCCCAGCATGTCCCACACGTGTTCAATTGGGTTCATGTCTAGACTCTTTGCTGGCCATGGAAGAACATGGATTCCCACTTCTTGGAGATAATCACCGATCGCATGGGCAATATGCGGCCGTGCATTATCATGCATTAAAACAAAATTATCGCCTACAAATTGGCCAAATGGCACAACATGATCAGCCAAACATTAATTTATATACCTATCAGCTGTTAGTCTTCCATTTTCAACAAAAACCAACTCTGTACAACCATCCGTACACACTCCTGCCCAAACCATCACTCCACCACCTCCATACGGCACATTTTCGGAAATGCAACACTGTGAAAATCGTTCTCCCCTCCTTCTCCAAACTCTTTCATGTCCATCAGGTGAGCACAGATTGAAACGGGACTCATCGGTGAACAGAACACAGCTCCACTGTCCATTTCTCCAATCCCTGTGATCATTTGCAAAACGCAGTCGTTCAACTCGATGCATCCTGAGAAGTCTGGGACCAGCTGCAGGTCTACTTGATATCAGTCCACTTGCGTTCAACCTCCTTCTAACTGTTTTGGCCGAAATTGGGCGTCCATGCATGTTAACAAATTGCTGGGCTACACTAGTAGCTGGCAGGTTGCGCTCCCTAAGAACTCCCAACACCATATACCTGTCTTCATTTGGATTTGTAGCTCTTGGACGACCCGAACCTGGTCTTCTGGTATATTCTAGGGTCTCTCTACACCGTTTTATGGCATCATGGGTTGTGCTTCTAGCCATATTCATAACATTTGCAATGTAACGTACACTGCGTCCATCATCGTAAAGGGCTACAGCTCGAGCCACATCTTCAGGTCGCATCTTGTTTTAAGACAAATGTTACAATCCCACTTAAACTCAGAAAATGTAAAAATAAAGAAATAACGAATGATAACGATAATGAAGCACAAAATGGTTGAGACAAAATTGTTATAGCTGAGACTCCGAAAGCAAAATTGGAATATTTGGTTGTAATGGCTTGTTTATAAAACAAAAAACAATCAACAATGTATAAACGTCTCCATAACAACAGATGGCTACCATAATATTTTATGAGAAGATAATGTTTTGCAAAATACCAGCAAATATTAAAGTGTCCGGTTTTTTTTGTCCCTGAGTGTATTATATTATATTATATTATATTATATTATATTATATTATATTATATTATATTATATTATATTATATTATATCATATCATATCATATCTTATATCATATCATATCATATCATATCATATCATATCATATCATATCATATCTCATATCATATCATATCATATCATATCATATCATATCATATCATATCATATATTATATTATATTACATTATATTATATCAGAAGTTGCTGTAATAACAGTATAGCATTATGTCCATCTAGAGAAACTACACTTTCCAATGGTGAATTAATAATTAATTATACAAATCGGTTAATTTAGTTTCCGATATTGCTTCATACAAACACAGAAACATTCTCTGTAGGCTATGTTTCATAGATTTCGATTGTTGCTCTTCCAAGGCCCCTTATAGACGAAGTCATTTGTTTTTTAATTCATTATACGGCGTTAGATGGCAGTTATTTTAATTTTAAAACTCATTTATCTCATTAAATATCAGTTCTATCAAAATTTTTCACGGAATAAAACTTATCGCAAATTATGTTTAAAGAAACTTTTGTAATGTAACATTTTTCACAAAAATCAATAATAAGCGAGATATTTCGATTTATTTAATTCAGGCACCCTTATAACCCCCCTTTTCGGTTTCAGGATGGTTAATTATATATGTTAGGACCAATTATTTTTGGAAAATCGAAAATTACCAGAAACATTTCGGCTACAGATTTATTATTAGTATAGATAGGCTCCAAAACCAGATGTTAAGTCATGATCACTTTCGGATAGCTACCGGCGGCGGCTCCTTGCCGAAATTTTTGGGAGGAGTGGGTGTCAGAACTTCAATCCATTGGTTGATTAAATTATATCGTTACAGCATGTCTGTATCCCACGAAAAAAAAAAAATGGTGCTCAGGCTTACAATACTGATAAGAATAATATTAGTGCAGTAAGCTAACACATTTTTGCCTGCATAAAACACAGCACTCTTATTGAAACGTAGCGGAGTGTTTTATCAGCTGCCACCTCATCAGTACGTGTTTTTTATGCAAACACACCACATCACAAAACAGAATATTTATAATTACTTAATGCTTCTACAAAATAGAGATTATGCCTAGGCGTATTTATATACAAAATCCATTCGCCTATCTTTTAACTTAATGAAACTGTATTAGCATAAATATGTTTAGCTCAGTAGAAAAGTTGCGAGTCAAAAGTATGTCCCTATTCTGATTATAATTTCTTCTTAGAAGGCATTTTCCGCATACCTGTATGTTGTATAGAACGTTCTGCATTTAGCACCAGGTTACACAAACATTACTGTTACGTCTAGCCTATTTAATTTGTTATTGATCTTGTTTGTTGCAGATATTTGTGACAGCTACAGTGCTGTGGGCTGTGTCAGCAGTCTCGTGTGCAGAGTTCGGGTTCGTTCCTCGTCAGAACTTCACTCAGGTATCGTCACGTAATTTAGAAAGGTAGACAAAATAATAAGAGCAGCTAATCGATTTGAACATTATAGTCTGTCTGCAATGGAAGGTGTTTGTTTTTGGAGTCCTCTTACAGTAGAAACGTTTTTGTCTGGCACATTTTTCAACTTGTTCGACATTCACATTTACATGTTCCACTCTGTAGAGGTCCAAATTTTATAAAATGTAGGTGATTGTAGGGGCAAATAACTATTATATTCAGAATGATTTATACATTTCTTTGTGATTATTCTCAAAAGCCAATAGATGGCAAGTCCGAAGTGAAGAGTGCCTCGTTGTAATTGAATTAACATATTTTCGTAGACAGAAAACTCATATCAGAAATTATTAAAATATACATATATGTATAAAACTGCGGAAGATTTACAACTAGACCTCGGATTTTAGGCCCTTAAAAATCGACTTTTAGGCATCTAAATTGGGCTGTACAATTATCAAAACAGGCAGCTAAAAATATGACTTTGTGTACGTAAAATGGGCTTTATCCATTCTAATTATATAAATGCAATAAATTAGTGACCTATTATTCATTGCTGTACACAGTGGCAAAAACAGTAAAAATTGCGGTTAGAAACATTTTCGTCTTAAATTATGAATAATTATATTAATAAGTTCATTGGCTGCTGATACATAAGTATTAATATTACAATTAAATTAATTAATTTGTCAATGAATTTACTGTTAACACATTATTCATAATTTTATTGGAATTGCAATATATAACTAAATGTTACGTTGCGAAACTGCTTTTTCTCAAACAGAACATTTTTATAAGAACAAAAAGATCTTTCCAGTGTTACCGAAGGAATGGCTGCATATTTAAATCTAGCAACATTTGCTATGCTGATTTCTTTAGGGAGAAGTACATGCTCCCCATTGCTACTGCCTGCTCAATGGCCAACAAAACCGGCACTCTCCAGGAATTCCTACAACCAAACTACTACAAGTTCTTTGAACCTACCCCATGTTATTCGAAACTTTCTCTTTCACTTCTGCACGAATAAATTAAAACATATACTAACAAAATTTAAGTGGGACTTTTAGACTCTAAAACCTTAACATTAATCACAATTGGTAAAATAGGCGTTTTAGGCACCATAAATCCCTTCCAGATGTCCATATATTATATACAACGTGAAGATGTGTAACTAGTGTTAGCTTATCCCTTTAGAAAAAAAAATGGAGTTTAGTCTAAAATCCGAGTTATATTTATGACATGTAGGTACCTAGTCAAACAGTACGATTTTTACACTATGTACAATTGAGGGGCTTAGAACAAAAAGCAGGTAAGTGACATTATTAAAAAAATGAGGTAAGTGCGTGTTGTGATAGCCCAAAAGGATGTTTCTTTGGGATAAAATCAGGTAAGTGATCACACTGTGCAGTGCTGCTATATGGGCATCATTTCACCAAACTAGTGTATAATATTCCATTGCCTGTAGAACTTTAACTGTAATTTCCTCAAAACTAAGTTTCCGTCACTTACTGCTTTTTGTTCTAAGCCCCTCAATTTATTTTTTGTGTAGCCCAGAGAACGAAGTCTTATATTCTTACTTAGGTGCATAGTGAATGACGTAATACGGGTATGTCTTTTGAATAATAAAATTCAAAAAAATGATATTATAAACGATATTTGCATATCAGCAAGGAAGTAAACACACAGAACGTTAATGAACCTTTGTCGAACTCATTTTTATGTATATCTAAGAATAACTCAATTCCCTGTATTCTGTTTTGCTACATTTTTATCCACTCCAGCACCATGAACCTGCAGTCTGTCGTGTACAACCAATACAAACTACAGCCTATCATACTGTAATTATAGTTAACACATTATTAGAATATAATCAAACAACACTTTCCTGGGATACGCACGGATGGTTCCAGTGGTGGTTTCTACCTGCATAATTGCAATGATTAACCTACTGTATCAACAACATGGCGTGAGTGAACTGCAACGAACTGTTGGTCACATAACTGAACACTCCTGCCTGCACCCCAGGAACGTGCATTTTCTCTTGTTATACCCGTAATGCAATCGTCCGGCACTTGTTTCTATATATCCACGAAGTCATCATCACGGAGCGATTTTAATGCTCAAGCAGATGAACGATGTCTGTTGCTGACATATTCACGTGACAAAATAATACATAAAAATCTTACTTCCCTGTAAAGCTGACTTGAATAATTTTAACGGAAAAATTGTTCCGGGACCGGGTATTGAACCTGGTACCTTTGGCTGAGCTTACCAACGCAAGGACCCCGGCGTTGGTCGCGCTCAGCCAAAGGTCCGGGTTTAATACCCGGCCCCGGAACAATTTTTCTTATTCAAAATAATACATGTTTTTAAAAACCGGCATGATTTAAAAAAAAAATAAAACGAAGCTAAAACATTGAAGAGTACAAAAAATTATTAAATCAGTAAAATCATCTTTTATCAGGCTCGGGAAACAAACTTATGACGTCACAAGTGCCGGCAGCTCCCATTGAAAACTGAACACCTTCCAATTTACCCTCTGACGCAGGACCGGATGTAGTTCATTTCCTATTCCTTGCAGTTAATACAGAGCTCTTCCTGAACTTCGTTAGTTGTGTTTTTCTTTTTTGTAACCCCATGCCACAAACTCTGTATAAAAGGCAGTAATTGCCAGCTACATGGGATGCAATCCTTGGACATAGCCTACAGATCCAGTTTGTCATGCAAGCTCTGTTACATTTCAGGGTCTTAAATTCCGCGGAGAACGCAATGCGATATGGGATTCGCCATTCCGTGGTGCCATCTACGTTCCGGGGGACGTGTCTTCTCTTCGTGGAACCTACTCCCTGCAGCGAGGAGACAGGAACGTGGAGGTCACTGTGGTAAGTTGTGTGTATTCAGGATGAGGATCGACTGGACGCAAAGTCGGTTGGCTGGTTCCCAACGCCAGGCTCGGCTGGGCTATTCTAAATGATATGCTGAGCCACCCCTACATTCAGAATCTATATATATATAATTTGAACTGGTAATGGAAATTACGGGAAAACAGCTGAACGGATTTTAATGAATGACCCCTCATTTTGCAGCTTGGCATCCAAGGATTTTCATAAAAATAGTAACTTTCAGTGAAGCATTAGTTTTCCTACATAATTTTCCAAAAATCCATCTTTCGTCAGTTTTGAGAACAAATTGCATTTCAGAATAAAACAAAACACACACTACAATAAGCAATAGTCTATTACACGAAGGCCATGACCTGTAGGATTGCTGACATATTTAGAGCTCAAATTCAATTGGTTATTAAAACTTCAAGACTTACTAAAAATAATTTACAGGTCGGATTCTGCGGTGTGTAATTTTCTGAGTACAGCTGTGTATTGGATATTAAAATCTACAAAACTTGAGGTGGTTTTGTGACATTATCATTAGAAATGAAATAACATTTCAGTAACATCTCATAGCAGGATAAAATGATTTTACCCTCTACATTTCAAGCTCTACATGCAGCAGCTATACCAAGATGCTATGTTATTGTTCGAAAGCATAGTAAACCTGACATTTTTTTTTTTTTAACTTTCACCTACAATCCACAATGACCTGAAATAGCTATTGCTTTACTCCCACATGTAAAACCCACTGATCGTCCTGACATTGTTACTTGAGTTTCCGCAATGAAACTCAAAAACTGAAGGTGGATAGGTTCAATAAAAAGTATTTGGTACAAAAAACCATTCAGAGGGAGTATGTTTTATTATTATGGAACCAAATAACTTTCAAAATGTCTGGTATTCTTCACTGAAAATAAATTTGAAAAAATTTTACTTGAACGTCTAATGTACTTAGTTTGCAGTATTTGCTGCACAAGCCACTAGTCAGTAATATAATAGAAAGTCTTCTTTAAAACAGTGCTTTGCTAGCTTCATGAACAGAACGATTCAAGCCACATTACTAGGGAACGGATTTCTAGTCGTGTATCTGTTTGCTACGTTACCCAGATGTGTCTACTTTTCACATACACAGGACCCCCTACTAAAATTCTATAGGATCTAAAACACCTAATCTCCTATAAATGCCTAAAACCTATGTTTGTGCCTGAAAGCGTCTTTTTTATTATTTCTGAGTATATTTAAAATAAAAATACCGGTACTAAAAATGCAAAAATGTAAAATATTGGTCTGCAAATTCATCCCATACTGGTCTCAGAAGGGGAGAGAAGAAGATTTTACATAATTTCCTCGAACCGAAGTTTCTTTGTAAAAGTCCATCCCAGCATAAAATGGGTGATAGTTTGTTCAGGCTAGGCGAGAGCTTATCAATTAGTTTTCGCGTCAGTACACCCCGTTATGTCAAGTAAAACTGACCAATCAGCAACCAGCGTCTTTCACTAATAGAATCTGAGTCTTCAGTTCAGTACACTTATTGTCAGCACAGTTCTTTGTACTTAAATTCCACGTAAAACGGAATATTTACCAAAATTAAAATTATCAATTATTAATTTATATAAACTCCTAAAAGTCCTAAATTGGATTTTATAAAGTCCTAAATTTCTCTTTTATAGCACCTAAAAATTACGAATGAAACTAAATTAGTGAAAATAAAAATATTAATTCACAAAATGTGAGTACAGATGTCTCTTAAAACAGACTTACATATCCAATTAAAGCACGTCTTCAATAAACCACGCAGTGGCGAGGACCTATCTATGCCTTCTCATGTTGGCATCCGATAACATTAAAAACCCACTGCAACACTTTCATATTTTTTTGGCCAAACTCTGATGATTTTATGAATAGTGATCACCACAGGTTTTTTTTTAATTTAAATATACAGAATAAAGAATATAATTACAAACAAACAAGAGAAATAGAAATAAAATAATACAAACAATATAAAACAGGAGATACAGTAGTATTAACAAAATTTGAGACCGAATGAGCAGCGCTCGTGTTCGGTCGCAGTTCAGATATAATATTAATAGGCCTATAAGAGAATATAAAATAAAATAAAATAAAATAGGAAATAGAATTAAAATTACAGTTACAGAAATTATATAATACAATATTAATATAAGAGAAATATAGAAAATAAAAAAATAATAATAAAAATAAATAAGTAAAATAAAATAGGAACTAAAATTTAAATTACAGAGGCAATGGAATTATATAATATAATATTAACACTAGAGAAGAATAATATCGCACGTGAAAAGTAGGACTATATATATATATATATATATATATATATATATATTTTTTTTTTTTTTTTTTTTTCTAAAATGAAATGAATTAACTGCTGCTGGTCATTGTTGCAGGAATTCCGTCCGCTCTGCGAGACAGTGACGAGGCGCGTGGAACTGAGCGATGGAGAACATGAGTTCAGACCTCCATATTACCACGAAAAGATCTGCAGATCTTACGGAGAAGGCGAAACAACTGCAGCGGGCAACCAGGTGACGTATAACTAGGGAGAGGGGAACAATCATGGCCCTATAGGCTAGCCTGGGCTTGGGCCCTTCTAATAAAATTATATTATTGCTATAATAATTACTATTTATTACAAGAAGTTGTGTCATTCAAATCAAGAGATGAACACGAACACATCAAAAGATGCACAGAGATAACATCGAACAAAAATACTGGAGAGCAATCTCAAGCGCCAAGCATTGGATCAATAACTTTTTTCCATTGATCAGACAATAATTAATGCGTTTTAAATGGAGTTTTCCATAGGCGTGTGTGCCTGCTGATCCAGAGCTGCACTAGGCGTGGGTTCGATTCCCGCTTGGAGTGAATACTTGGTTGGGGTTTTCCCCAGCTGTTACGTAACCCTATGGCGAGCCTGACCTCATCTAGTTACCACCAATTACATCGACGCTAAAATTACCCAGCAGTTGACACAGCTTCTTTAAATAACCGACTAGAACAGCCCGTCAACATCTCATGTTCACAAAAACTATGATTTACCCTGACATGCCTGCGCGGTCTTCAATTTGTACTAATGAATTGTTGTCGATACTTGGGGCGCTTTTTATTGGCAGATATACCGATATTACGTTATTGGGGCCCCACAAATGTGCAGAATCGACCTATGGAATGCTTTTTCATTTATCTACACGATCTTGATTTATCGGTGCCATTACTGAGGCATGCACTGGACCACTGTTACATCAATGCGCGTTCTAGTAGGCTTTGGTATTTGATGCATCGGCCTGACATTTTGCGCATGTTGCTAGGTAACCTTCTCGTGTAACGAATTAAGGCTGGTTCACAATAAACCGGAAACGAGAATCGGAACGAAAACGAAAACGGTAAAATTGTTAAAATGTATACATTTAAACGTGAGCATTCACAATTAACGAAAAGCTTGCCGGAGCCCAGGATCGGGAACGGAGAGTTGGCCAAGTTTCAACTTTGGCGTTCACGTTTCCGATCACAGCCCACTAGATTCATTCTATTGCCATCTAAAAGCTATTTTGTCGTACATTTTGTAGCAAGAAGACCGTGACATAACCTATGCATTGTTTTGTTCTGTGCTGTGCATCATGGAACAAGTTTTATTTGATGAGATTCTAATATTGAAATCCTCACGTTTACGATAAGCGGCGCGCCTCGTATAAAGAGGAGAAAATGAAGGAGAATGCGTGGCTTTCAATAGCTGCATCTTTGAACACCGATCGGAAGCGAATCATATTTTTTACTGTATTGGTTGTATTACACACTACATATTCATGATTCAATTCAATAACTACTGTTGTGTTCATTTTTGTTCTATTACATATCTTTCTTCTCTCATTATTTTACGTTATGGTAGACTTAAAATAGGTTGTGATAATAAAGATGCATGGGCATATTTTATAGTACCGTACCTAATGAAATGTTTCAGTTGAAATTTCGAACTTGGTTAACCTGTGTTTATGTTGGCTGCCTTGTACTCATGAGAGAATGCCATTGGTCAATTATACACAAATAACATCAGAATGCGTAATATCGACTTTACATATCATTACTGACATGCATATCGATATACATAATCGTCTACGTTCTCGGTTTATTGTGAATAAAAAATTTTCATATTCACGTCCTCTGCTCCTCGTTTTCATTCTGGTTCTCGTTCCCGGTTTATTGTGAACCAGCCTTTAGTTGTTTTGAAACTTAATAATTAATGTTACAACAAATTTCAAAATACAATAATTTACCCACTTACTTTATTTGACCTGATTGAAGAAGATCCTGTGTTTGGAACAAAACATACGACAAATACATGAAACAGAATATTGAGAGAGCAGATTTACGTAGAAATTTGTCAATAAATTTATTGACAATTGCTATGACAACAGAATTTTTTTGGGTCGCGCTCTCATTTTGTGAATAAGGTGCAGACGCATACTCATTGATATCGAATGAAGCATTTCTTCCGATATCTGTGTCGGCCTTTTGAACGAAAATGCATAGAACTATTTCATCGACGTCGTGTCTAATATCGGACTGACATTATCGGTATCAATTAAAAAACGTCGAAGAAGTCACTCTGAACTATCAGCCTTCCGGCAAGAAACGTTTATCAAAACACGTGTTCGATTGTTCACAATATTTTGAAATTAATTTAGTCAGCCAGAAATAATGTACTACGGTATGGCTTTTATAGTCCCTCATACCCCGTATTTTAATTTCAGTTATTATTTTACTGTTACCTCTTTATATTTATTTTATAACACTAATCATAGTTATTTCGACGTACCACATAACTGCACATGCGCTGTACTCTAGGTTAGCCTACTGGCAAACCGCACTGAGCATCGCTTCTGGCCTCGTAGACTCCCCCAAGTTCCATAACCTCTAAATATTCAGTAGAGAATCCTCTATTTCCTATATAGCTTTGCACGTTTTTTCTTAATCACCCTGTATAATGCACACACTTGGAACAAGACACGTATTCACATCAGTGTTGCAGGTTTTTTTCCGAGCGAAATCGGGATACCACAAGCTAACTTATCAAGATGCTATCATATGATTTCTAACCCATTTCTGCAAAAGAGTGTTCGCGTGTTTTTGATGTAATTTACGTCTCCGTGAGAAACACTAAAAAACAAAGGGCACACGGTGCAGTGAGCACTATAATCCCCCCCCCCATTTTATTAACCATTCGCAATTAAATTTACTTGGCAATTTTCCTTTCTTTTTCGGAACCGGTACTGCGTAGTTTCGTTATCGGATGATGAATCCATGCTTAAAAATAGTTCACTAAGACATAAAACAGGAGTAAGCAGTATATTTTGTCTGTCATTAGTGTACAATACGATAACCTATCAAAACTGCTATCCTTTTGCCACTGAAGGCACTTAAGTCACACAATGTTTACTAAATGCGAGAGCAGCAACTTTCATAGGTAACGAAACGGATCAACCAACAATGCGAAAGAACTCGCGCAAGTATCGTCTTGCGTGCGTTGTCTTACTGTTATCAGCTGAGTTACCTCTTTTACAATGTTGCCATTTATGGAAATACAAAGTTAATTTATTTAAATACTAGCTGTACCCGTGCGCTCCGCTGCACTTGTTAGAAATATGTTGAAATGTTAAATGTTATGTTTTATTTAACGATGCTTGTAACTGCAGAGGTTATATCAGCGTCGCCAGATGTGCCGGAATTTTGTCCCGCAGGAGTTCTTTTACATGCCAGTAAATCTACTGACATGAGCCTGTCGCATTTAAGCACACTTAAATGCCATCGGCCTGGCCCGGGATCGAACCCGCAACCTTGGGCACAGAAGGCAAGCGCTATACCAACTCGCCAAGCAGGTCGACTGTTAGAAATAAATATAAAATAATTACATAGTTAAAATAGGACATCTGGTCCAGGGAACATTCGTGTTTGATAGAAGGATAAATCGTTTAATATGTTACTTAATTTAAATTGTATTTAAATAATTAAAATGCGATCATTTTGGTCCAGAAACACTCATTTAGTGCAATGATAATTCCTGTAACATATTTGTTAATTGTTATTACATGCAAATAATTCAAATATGATCATTTGGTTCAGAGAACATCCGTTTTTGGTGCAATTTGGTCCCATCAAAATTTTGGTTTGAATGAAACGTATCAGAAATCATTTTTAAAGAAACTTTGTTATGCAACATTTTTCACAAAAAATAATAATAAGGGAGGTATTTCGATTTATTTAATTCAAGCCCCCTTATAACCCCTCCCCTTTTAAATAAAGTCTTTTGAATGCCATATAGCCTAAAATCTGAGTTACAACGAACTTAATTTATATTTCAATTTTCATATAAATCGGTTCAGCCATTATCACGTGAAAAGGTAACAAACATCCAGACAGACAGACATAACTTACAAACAAAAATTTCAAAAAAGCGATTTTCGGTTTCAGGATGGTTATTTATACATGTTAATACCAATTGTTTTTGGAAAATCGAAAATTACCAGAAAAATGTTGGCTACAGATTTATTATTAATATAGATGCTCTAATGTCTGTAAAATCGAGATTTTTACCAATCCGACTGGCTTCAATCGAGATCACAGATTCCGCTTAAATCGGGATACTGGCAACCCTGAACCACATGCACTGGAATCAAAATAAAGTAAAATTACAAAACAGCAGCTGTTTCTCCTTCTACTGTACTGTGGCGACCTTGCCAGCTTGTTAGTTTGCTCTCCTTCCGTGGACATTCCCTACTTGCTGCAGCAATAGCAGTTTTCACTAATGGATGGAATGGCGTGATCAGTTGTGAGGGGAGTCTATGTCCGAGCTAGCTGTGGTAGAGTGGTCTCAGTATACGAGATAGATTTAACATATCTGACAAGAAGTCCCACCACAATGGTATCCACATGAAATAAAATTACAATAGGTTCATTTCTATTCTGTACAGAACTTGTACTACAAGCGTACAAGGGAAGACAAGTTGGGAAAGGGCAAATCTATACTAATAATAAATCTGTAACAGAAATTTTTCTGGTAATTTTCGATTTTCCAAAAATAATTGGTGTTAACATGTATAATTAACCATCCTGAAACCGAAAATCGCTTTTTTGAAATTTTTGTTTGTCTGTCTGTCTGGATGTTTGTTACCTTTTCACGCGATAATGGCTGAACCGATTTATATGAAAATTGAAATATAAATTAAGTTCGTTGTAACTTAGATTTTAGGCTATATGCCATTCAAAATACTTTATTTAAAAGGGAGGTTATAAGGGGGCCTGAATTAAATAAATCGAAATATCTCCCTTATTATTAATTTTTGTGAAAAATGTTGCATAACAAAAGTTTCTTTAAAAATGATTTCCGATACGTTTCATTCCAAGCAAAATTTTGATGGGACCAAATTGCACCAAAAACGGATGTTCTCTGAACCAAATGATCATATTTGAATTATTTGCATGTAATAACAATTAAGAAATATGTTAAAGGTATTATCATTGCACCAAATGAGTGGTCTCTGGACCAAAATGATCGCATTTTATTTATTTAAATACAATTTAAATTAAGTGACATATTAAACGATTTATCCTTCTATCAAACACGAATGTTCCCTGGATACCAGATATCCTATTTTAATTATGTAATTACTTTATATTTATTTCTAACAAGTGCAGCGGAGCGCACGAGTACAGCTAGTAATAGAATAAAGGCTACGCTCACAATGAAACAGGCCTAAATGATGATGATGATGATGATGATGATGATGATGATGATGATGATGATGATTAGGGCTGGTGGTTTCCGACCCTGAACCTAGAAATTGACTGTTCCATTGCTATTGATAACGATGGGAAGGAACATTAGGGCCTATACAATACAACAATGGTCAGCAAAGATTACGTCATATAAAATGCAGCCCGAAATACACAGAAAAGAGGAAGGTAGAAGAGGGAGGATACAGGTATCCAAACTGCTCAACGTTGAATGAACAAGCGATGGGTAAGTGCAGGGAGATCGTGACACCCTCCGTCATGCTTGTGTATTATGGGGTTGACTTGTGAGTCAAGAAATGCTGACCACTGCAATACAGTTTAAGAGTACGAAACAGACCAATCAAAGCATAGTAAACACAGTCTACTATATACAGTCACGAAGCTTGAGTTTTGAGGGTGCTAGAAACAATAGACTGTGACGGTACTATTACAGTCTACTATATACAGTCGCGAAGCTCAATATGTAGTAAAAATGCAAATATGGGTAGTTGCCCACCACTAGGATCGCTACTATCGCCTCATCATCGCAGATCTCTCTCCTAGTAGACGACAAAATATGTTACACTTTCGTTGTGTTCTTTTGGAAAAATTAACACCTTCCTTCCATTATTGAAATATTAAATGCATAAAGTTAATTTATTATTTTAATGAAGTATATTAAATTCCACCATAAACTCGAAGATACCTGCAAGAAATAAGTTAATATAATTTTTGTTTGTGCACAACGAACTGAAATTTACTATAATAGCTTCATTCATTCAAGATTATAGCGATAATTAACTATGAAACCAATAAATATTAATTTGCATTTCCCTTTACAACAATAATAATGGAAATATGAATTAATGGAGTAACTTACGTGTACCGGTACTTGTAGTGTAGGCTTACGTAGTTAACAAAGTGGGATGAGATTAAGCAATAATAATCACACAAGAATTGGAAATAAAACGTGATCAATAAATTTTATTGTAACAGACTTTTTCTACGTCTCTAGTAAAGCAACAAATAAAAATAACAACAAAATTAACAGCTATAATTAAAAACATATCCTTTGAAAAAAATAGGCCTAAGCAATAATAATCCCACCAGAATTGAAAATAAAACGTGATCAATAAATTTCATTACAACAAACTTAATTTTTCTACGTCTTTAGTAAAATAACACATAAAAATAATAACAAAATTAATAGCTACAATTAAAAATATATCCTCTGAAAAAAAAAAAAAAAAAAAAAGTAGACCTAACCTTTATATCTCTGGAAATTTAGCAGCCTAAGTGACAGAACTTTAACTGGTATCTAATGTCCTTTCGGTTAGACTAAAACATTTAATAGTGAAAAATAAGGATATAATGTATTCTAACAGTCACAAAGAACTTCAAAATTAAGAGTTTTGTTTCTGCACAGCATTCTTGTGGAAACCCATGAACCTTTCTGAATCTTTCGGAAATCGGACAAAGGATAACTCTGGCCTCTTTTTCTTACTGTTGCTACAATTTATAGCACTACAAACGTCTCCTCCTTGTCCCATATTATTATTCCAATTATTATATTTTAGCCATTAACATTTTCATTACAACCAATAACGAACATTTCACAAGCATCAATGTGAAATACGCAACGAGGTAGCACTCGATAGAAATACGACACAGTCCAAAGTCGACCATGGCCAGTCTATTGTTTCTAGTTGCTAACCGCTTGGAGCGCTTTATCACGAGATTTGCAAAAAAACACCTCAAGCTTCGCGACTGTATATAGTAGACTGTGGTACTATTTTGTATTGCCTGTAATGAGGCGATATTTGCGATCCTAGTGGTGAGCAACTATCTAATGTTCGCATATTTACTACGTATTGAGCTTCGCGACTGTATATACTAGACTATGGTAAACATGTAAGACAACGTAACCACATGGGCTCTAGCAAATAAGAATCTGATTTCATAACCACATAACCCGATTTTGTGCGTGTTGTCAGAACAACATACCAGCTATGTCTAACCTAAAAGCAATGTTTTGGGTCGGAAACCGTCAGTCCTAAAGGTGATGAATACAAAACTGCAGACCACATTCTTATACTGTGTACAGACTGTCTTCCTAACCTGTATCTTCTGTTTGCAGATGTGCATGTTTTCGTGCGTGCAACGGACGGAAACTGTGTACCTCACGCGGCGCCGCTTTGTGGACAACTGTTGGGAAACGTTCACCAAAACTGTTCCTTCTTCATGCGAATGCATGTGGCCCGAACCGAAGTATTCTCCAACCGGCTAGTGTTAATACGGCAACCTCACCACTGCTCATACGTGTTCACCATGACTATCAAATGCAGTTACGGAATGTGGGACTGATTCTGTTTTATATTTCAACAATATTTAAGATGCAAGAAAAAATATAAATTTCTCTTAATCAAAATAATATCACTTTATATCAAATTATTATTATATCGATGTATAATACGTAAACTTCCTACACCTTTACGAATTTTGAGGGAAGCGCACAATGTCACCAAGAATGAGCCAGCGGAACCGTAAAATATTGCCAACTCAAGAATTTAGCAGATTCAACTGAAGCCATAAACTAAACCCAGCCCTGATCTGGCGAATGCGGCTAACCAACTAACATCACCTTCCCTGTCAATTGCTACATTTTTTCGTGGAATAATTCGACGGCTTATTGTTGGTGGCATTGCATATTCTAGTTGAAAATTTGCCGTTTTTCTTACGGACAATAAATGCGGAAATGTTAACTGTTTGGCAATGTCAACTAGTAATATAAGACAATTTTACAAAATTATAGTCCCATTCTTTCATTGCACTGCATGATGTGTGTATTGCTGCAATTGTTGGCACAATTCTTTACAAACAATGATGTAGGTACCGTACTATGTATATCTAATGGGATTTGATATTGATTGTTTCACTATTTAATGGGTCGTTGTAATAGATCTCGCACAGACATCTATTTTTTAAATTTATGTTTTAGCAAAATAAAACTTATTTGCAAATGTGTGTTCTTACATACTAACCCACTGGGTTGTCATAAAGAATGTGTTACTCCATCCTCTTACCTCTACATATTTGATCTTCACAATCCAGTCCATTTTCCATGCATCTTCAGCACATTACACAACGCGTCATGAAACGAAGATTATAATGTAAGTCCATTGTGTGTGTCGAGTCCTGGAGAATAAACTTCCAGAGCATAAACCCGAAACATTACTTTCTCATTATATGAAATGCAGGAAAAGCACAATTATGTTGAAAGAACGAGCCGCAAAAGAAATGGGCCACAAACGTAAAATTGCGCCAAACTCTAGACACCAATAAACAAACTTCCAGCTGTGATGTGTCGAGCTTTGAACCAAAGAAAAGAGCAAACAAATGAAGTTCGGTAAAGATGGCTGTACAATGTATTCCGAATTTATTATCCCTGAATCAGACTTTGTCTAGCTTAGTGGATGTTACTGCAAAATATGATAAAATATGCAATGTGTTTGATCAGCGAATAAGGACGATTATTTTCTCTACACAAAAAATGTACTTTCCCTTGCATAAAAAAAATTCAACGACTGAAAGGTATTTTTCCTGGAATGATTAATTCACAAACCTTCTTGTAAAATTGCTCTTGATTTCTCGCAACGTTATGGCACAGTTTTTATCTACTTACCGATATTCTAGAGTTGCTTCTTCGAGTCCAGATAGTAAGTGGAAGATAGCACTGCCAATCAGTGCTTGAAGTCATCTGAGGGAGGTGCAGCTAGGCCGCTTGACAGCAGTGTGTGAAATTGAAAATACAACTTAATGCTGTGCTAATTACTACATGGTGATCTGTTTGGGTATGGATAATATTAATTTATTATTATAAAGCTATTATGACAGTATGAGAAATTTTTTTTTTGCTAGTAATATTATGCTTAATCGTCAGTAGCTGCATTTAGATTGGCAACAGGCCATGATTGTTTGGCCAAACACCTGCATAGAATTGGAATATATCAGTCTCTTAACTGCCCATTGTGCAATTCAAACCAAGAAATGGATTCGGAACACCTCAAAATCTGTGCTTCAGTGGCTGACCATGATAATATCTTTGAAAAATATTGGAGTGCAAGAGGTCAAATGACTTTATTGTCAAATGCCTGGCATTAGAAAACAACAACATATTATACTTAAAAGATGGGACTTTCTATACATGGCAAGAATGAAAATCAATAAAACTCGTTTCCATGGTGTGCCAACAGATTGCAGAAGATGACGGCTTCTTAAACAAATTGCTGTTTACAGATGAAGTGACTTTTCATGTCGATGGGAGAGTAAACACACACAATTGCATTATTTGGGCAAGGGAAAATCCACATGTCTCCTACGAGTTTGAAAGATCAAGTACAAAAATTAACATATGGTGTGGAGTGAGCCACAATAAAGAGTACATGCCCATCATTCTTCTTTGCAGAAAAGACAATATGCTAAGGATCTTACTTGGATATGTTGCAGTTGTTTCTGTAGTCACAATTCGAAGACAACAATATGAACATTGTATTCCAGCAAGATGGTGCACCCCCTCTCTGGGCATGGGAGGTTCGTCATTTTCTACAGCTTTAAATTGTATGTGGTGTGATCGTGATGGACCAATTGCTTGGTCCTCAAACTCCCCAGATCTAACCCCTCCTGACTTTTTTGTATGGGGTTTTATTAAAGACACTGTCTATTCACAGAAACCCGGGAACATTGATGATCTAAGAGTAAACATTACTCAAGCTTTCTAACAAATCACCTCTCTGATGTTACAACGGGCAGGGGCTCAATTGCATCGCCGTTATGAGTTGTGTAGAGTGCGCAATGGGGGTCATGTAGAGTTCTGGAAAATCTCCCATCTTTCAATGCTGTATACACAAAGTTTCAACAAATAAAGTTCAGTAGTAAACGTTTAACAATGTTTTTATTTTATCCATACCCACATGCATCACTCTGTATTACTTCTCGGAACACACGCTCACACATCACAGATCATAGATGAATTCATAGAACTACTTTTTCTTGCGACAGAGATAAGATTATGCATTCAACGGAAGGCAAGTTGCTATCAGCAATAATAATACATTACGCTAGAACAGTGTAATAGCTTGACAGTATTTTATTTAACTACAGAGAGTATTATTATTCAGTGTCGAAATTCAACGTTAACAACAAATGGCCACTAAATTTTGTCTGGAACCCTCTATCAGGGGCAGGGTTATTTTACATGACATAAATCTACGACATGGCACCCACAGCTATACTTTCTCCCTGGAGGAAGTCATGCTAAAGATTTTATCGACTTCTAGCTGAGTTCGAACCCTAGATCATATATGTAACAGATATGTCGGGCTTATAGGCTTTGAGGTTAACAACTTTTGTCAGGTTTACTACGCTGCCATCTAGTTGTTACATAAGGAGTCACGTCATAATTCTCATTTGAATTGCATTAGCGACTGTGCTGCCATCTCGTGTTCGTTTACGGCAGATGGGTGGCGATCCTGGCGGTTGTTCTCTTCAAAGTGCTGCCGATTTTAATGTCGCAAGGAGTTATCTGTTACATATATGATCTAGGATTCGAACCCGCGAACCTTGGGTTCAACAATGAGCACGGCAACCACTGCACCACTGAAGCCTAACAATGGCATTCCAGATAAATTAACACTTTCCATCACTTTATAGGGTGAAGCTGCTCAAATTCGAATTTGAACGTATGACATAGTAGATAGATTTTGGGAAGGAATTTGGGAAATGGCACTAAACTCTCTGAAACTGGCCATAGGACCAGTATCTATTTCTTCGCCAAAACTTGGAATTCAAGAATAGTGCTTGTTCCTCGTTTTTAATGAAGGCCAGATTTAAATAACTCACTGTAATTATGTTTTTGCATTCGTTCACAAACCTCAATCACAGACCAAGTACTTATTTCTTTTATTTTAAATTTTGGAAGTGAAAGGCTGGCAAAGATGATGGATCCACAAATGTTGGATCAGTATTCTCTAGAAAAAATGTGAAAAGTCCAGTATACTGTACCTCTTGACAATATAAATAGTCCATGAGAATGAGAGTGAAATGTCCAGCACTACAAATTGTGCCCCGCTGGCTATGGGAACTTTCCCAGACAGAAAGCAGGCTTGCTTAGAGACCTACCACGAAACTTCTCATTCTGAGGGCATTTTTTGTTTCACTCGAAAACTTCAAAAAAGAAAGCAGCTGGACTGATATACCGCGATGATGGTTAAAGAAACATAAGAAAATAAATTAAAATCAACAAAGAATCTGCGACACTCCACACTGCGGTCAGTCTTCGGCCAATATAAGAAGGGTTTTTGATGACAGAATAATTTCTAGAGGATTAAGGCCCTTACATTCACCAGATCTTATCGTGTGCAACTTTTATTTGTGAGAAACCTTAAAAAACAGAGCTACAGAATAACCCTCATACAATAGATGAACTGCAAGATACTACAACAACAGAAATTCCAAGAATTTCAGAAGAACAGAACTTTTGTGTGTGAATTTTATCAGAACTCCTGGAACAGCACAAAAATAAAATTATGTGCTTGCTTGTATTAGTCAAGTTGTACGTTGTGCGTACCATGGCCTTGAGTGGGGAGATAACAGACTGAGAATGCTGGTCGTTGTTTGGTCACTTGTATGCTGGAACCCGACTGGTATTCCCCGTAGCTTACTTATGGCTTTCAAGGAACCTGGGGGTTCACTGTCGCCCTCACATAAGCCCGCCATCGGTCCCTATCCTGAACAAGATCAATCCAGTCCCTAGCATCATATCCCACCTCCCTCAAATCCATTTTAATATTATCCTCCCATCCACGTCTCGGGTCCACACCTATGGAGTAACGGCTTGCGCCTCTGGCCGCGAAACCAGGTGGCCCGGGTTCGATTCCCGGTCGGGGCAAGTTACCTGGTTGAGGTTTTTTCCAGGGTTTTCCCTCAACCCAATATGAGCAAAGCTAAGTAACTTTCGGTGCTGGACCTCGGACTCATTTCACCGGCATTATCACCTTCATCTCATTCAGACACTAAATAACCTAAGCTGTTGATAAAGCATTGTAAAATAACCTAAATAAAAAAAAAATGTTATCTACGTCTCGGCCTCCCCAAAGGTCTTCGTCCCTCAGATCTTCCAACTAACACTCTATATGCTACATGCCCTGCCCATCTCAAACGTCTGGATTTCATGTTCCTAATAATGTCAGGTGAAGAATACAATGCGTGCAGTTCTGCATTGTGTAACTTTCTCCATTCTCCTGTAATTTCATCCCTCTTAGCCCCAAATATTTTCCCAAGCACCATATTCTCGAACACTCTTAATCTCTGTTCCTCTCTCAAAGTTGTTGTTGTTTTCTAATGCCAGGCGTTTGACAATAAAGTCATTTGACCTCTTGCACTCCAATATTTTTCAAAGATATTATCATGACCAGCCACTGAAGCACAGATTTTGAGGTGTTCCGAATCCATTTCTTGTTTGAGTTGCACAATGGGCAGTTAGGGGACTGATATATTCCAATTCTATGCAGGTGTTTGGCCGAACAGTCATGGCCCGTTGCCAATCTAAATGCAGCTACAGACGATTTTCGTGGTAAATCGGGAATTAACTGTGGATTTTGATGCAGAGAGTTCCATTTTTTCCCTTGGGATTGAGTTATCAAATTTTGTTTGTTGAAGTCTAAGTATGTAGATTTAATAAATCTCTTCACAGAATAATATGTAGATTTAGTAACAGGTCTGTAAGTAGCAGTGCTGCCCTTCTTTGCTAAAGCATCCGCATTCTCGTTTCCCAGGATTCCACAATGGGATGGTATCCATTGGAATACAATTCTTTTATTGAGTGATATTAATTGAGAGAGCATTTTAGTTATTTCTGCTGTTTGAGATGAAGGTGTGTGTTTAGAGACGATTGATAGAATAGCTGCTTTGGAGTCTGACAATATAACTGCATTCCTAAATTTATTGATGTGGCATAGAAGATTCCTGGGACATTCACTTATTGCAATGATTTCACCATCAAAACTTGTTGTTCCATATCCAAGAGATCTATAAAGTGAGAAGAGACAGCACGTAACACCTGCACCGGCACCTTGTTCTCTGGAGATCAAGGATCCGTCAGTGTATAAATGAAGCCAGTTTTGTGGAGGGTACCTAATATTAATTGTCTCTAAAGACAATTGCTTCAGTATTTCAGTGCTTACTTCTGATTTCAGTACTTCTTCTGTTAAATTTAGATTATATTCTATATTTAATAGAGTTAAAGGGTTTGGTTTAATTTGTAAGTTTTCTTTTAAATTCGGGATATTGATTTTCTGTTTTAATTCTAGAACAATGGATATGAAACTTTTTTGAGTTTTCAATCTACAGAGAGGACTGTATGAATGCCAATTGTTTCCTGGTTATCTGATAAGTTTTTCATATTGAATCAGTGCTTTTTCTTCTATTGTCATTTTGATGCTGTTAATATTAGTGAGGAATCTCATAGAATCTATTGGAGTTGTTTTGATTCCAGCAGTAATGAGTCTGAGAGCTTGGTTTTGAACATATTCTATTTCGTTTATGAAAGGTGAAGTAATTAAAATTTCTCCGCAGTATGTCAGCACTGGCTGTATATACATTTTGTATGTAGTGTTCAAAGTATTCCTAGAGCATCCCCATTTCTTTCCTGCTAGTCTTTTTAGAAGGGAGAATCTTTTACGAGCTTTTTCAGAAATGTATTTCAAATGGTTGCTCCATGTTAGCTTGCTATCGAAAATAACTCCAAGATATTTGGATTCATAAGTCCTAGGAAGGTGTTGGCCATTGTATTGGATATTGAATTCTCTTTCTTTTTTACCAAGTGAAAATATTTGGTAGTTACTTTTGCTTAAATTGAGTGTCATCAAATTTGATGTATTCCATTCATGTAGTTGATTTAGGGCTTTAAGAGCAGAATTTTGAATTTTGTCTCTGTGTCTGTAAGATCCGGAAGTCCACAAAACTATATCAT
Source organism: Periplaneta americana (assembly GCF_040183065.1). NCBI lineage: Eukaryota > Metazoa > Arthropoda > Insecta > Blattodea > Blattidae > Periplaneta > Periplaneta americana. Next base: position 179,633,673 of record NC_091128.1, read on the forward strand.
CTGCAAATAGTGCTGTTTTCATGTTTGATTCCTCTAATAGGGAGGGTAAGTCATTTATATAAATATTGAATAAAGTTGTGCTGAGGACAGCGCCCTGAGGTAGACCTCGATATGTTTGTCTGTAACTAGAAAGTGAGTTATTGAATTTAGTGGCAATGAATCTTTGACTAAGGAGTGACAGTCCAAGTTTCACAACCATACAGAACAACCGGTAATATAACGGTTTTATAAATTATAACTTTCAGATTTTTTGACAGCAGACTGGATGACAAAAGCGTCTCAATCGAATAATAACAGGCATTTCCAATATTTATTCTGTATTTAATTTCGTAGCTTTACCTACACACATGAATATAATTTCACACAACATAATGGCAAAATATTGTGACAGCGACGTGAGATTCGAACTCACGACCAGCGTCCCGCGAGAGAACAGACCGCACGGGCTTCACGGAGCACTGAGGGGCGGCGCGCGGCGGGGAAAGGGCCTACGCGGCGAGAGAGTGGAGAGAGAGTGCGCGCGCAACTGCTGTGTACGGAAAAGGGGGGACGGACCCTCCCGACTCTTCGAGAAGTCCGTCGAAGTGGAGATATCCAGATAATTCTCTGCACACCTGTAGAAATTTCTCGCAACTATGATTTCGCTATAAAAGAAGAAACACCAGCGAACTCGAGCAGTTTTCAGTTGATTAGTCAGCCAGTCAGTGACAAAGCCAGAGCAAGCAAGCCAGTCTTGTGTACCGGAGTTCGACTCGAGTGTGCGTCCGCAACTGTATCAGCATCCGAAGGCCTGAGTTCGAGTGCAGTGGACCGCAGTTGGAGGGACCTGAGTTCGAGTGCAGTGGACCGCAGTTGGAGGGACCTGAGTTCGAGTGCAGTGGACCGCAGTTGGAGGGACCTGAGTTCGAGTGCAGTGGACCGCAGTTGGAGGGACCTGAGTTCGAGTGCAGTGGACCGCAGTTGGAGGGACCTGAGTTCGAGTGCAGTGGACCGCAGTTGGAGGGACCTGAGTTCGAGTGCAGTGGACCGCAGTTGAAGGGACCTGAGTTCGAGTGCAGTGGACCGCAGTTGGAGGGACCTGAATTCGAGTGCAGTGGACCGCAGTTGGAGGGACCTGAGTTCGAGTGCAGTGGACCGCAGTTGGAGGGACCTGAGTTCGAGTACAGTGAACTGTCTCTGAAGGTCTGTGGTTCGAGATACTGTGAACTCGAGTGACTGAGCTAGAACTGTGAACTGAGAACTGATAGTTCTGATTTGTAAATAGTGCTTTGTAAATATTAGTTAAGATTAACAGTTCATTGTTGTTCGTAATAGTCCAAGTGAATTGTCATTGCCGTCAGTGGAGTGCTATAACGAATACTGTGTTAAGCGAAAATTCTATTGTTGACGAGAGCATTTAAGGTGAATTGTAGAAAGGAATTATTGTTGGAAGAATAAAATCCTATTGTTGAGTTGAATTAAATTCACAATATAATTGTTGTTAATACTGGACAGCTGTAAACATTTTGTCACAAAGAAATATTTATTCCAATTAGTAAATTTCCAAATAAAAGCACACATGTTTAAAATGTTCACAATAGGCCTATTCATGGCTATAGACTTCGTCACAATTATTCTTTCACTACTGTGAGTGCACAGTTGAACATTACATTCATATAATTAAAAATAAATAACTTCTGTTTCAATACTTTGAGAAAGAATACTGTGTAACAGTGGACAATAAGAATTGATATTTCAAGGCATGCCCTGCGACTGTGATCTTCCATTTATTTCGAGAGGCTTGTTCAACTGTCCCCTTACTTTCTTATCTATAAGCTAACACTGCTTTCCTACATGACATCTGCACAACGGAGAAATTTTTGGCCAGAGCTCTCGCAATACAGTCAGGATTCTTTACAACACTTTCAGCTAAGGGATCCTTGTCACCCCTGACAGGCTTGATAATGATGCATAGTTATGTAGTGAAGATGCTGAGTTACCCAGCTTCTGGTGTTGGTCGGTAAGGAAGGTCCAGGCATTGTTATTATCAGTAGTTTGGTTTTATTTCTTCTAAATAACAACACAACATAGAAGTACTTTCGCAATGCTTACGCTGGGGACAGCAGCACAGGAAAACATACACCATCAGGCAGGAATTTACTGAGATTCAATATGTGAGATTGTTCTTCGACGAATAAAATTGAAAATGGTTCAATTTGCCAGACTCATTTTACAGAACTATGTAATTATGATAGTTCTCTTGTTTATACTCAGGTAAATGTTGGAAATTGTACATGGTACAAGAAAATAGTGAAATCGACCACTGCGATCGCAGAAATGGCCTTCTCTGCTTAGAATTCAAATTATATATATTTATGCTCGACCATGCCGAAATGTAGTAATTATACACCTGGTAGCAGCCCTTTAATGCACCTCATTAAAGACACCTATTCATTAAAGTTCAGGTGTTCCACCAACCAGAAAATACCATTGTAGCAATATGAAAGCGCAAGTATCGATTATTCTCGGATATGCAATCGAAAGACAACTAGCGCGAGATTTCACCAATTGCACAATAAATCACCTATATTTGAAATAAAGTCAGTTCTGTTACTATAATAATTAACGTTAATTGTAAATAATATTCAAATAAATTCAATTTATCATCTCGTTTTTCAATGTCTGAATCAATTTCCAGGTTATATCAAGATTAATGTTTATTTTACTCTCTAGATTATATCAAGGTCAATGTCGACATTTGTTTCTCGGAAAAAATCAATACTTTCGCGTCTGCGCACATCTCACAATTTACGAGGTATTGCACCAGGTCAGTTCTGCTCCTCAGTCAGATAAGAATAACATGAATAGTTATGAATAATTTCAAGTTAGAAATATGGTCGAGCATAAAAAGTCGTATGAAACTTGACTATAATGGTAATTAAGATGCTCGTATGAAAATTATGAAACGAGCACAAGCTCGTTTCATAAACATACTCGCGTCTTAATTACTACCATTATAGGCTCGTTGCATAATGTACTATTATTTATTTATGTCGTTGATTATGATATAAATGTTTCACATTGTAAGATTAATTTTAATGTAGTATCAATTTTTCAACAGTGAAACTAATTTTTTAATATGATTATTATTCACTTATGTACCTCAAGTTTCTTAATGAGATAAACATTAAGTACCTATGTACTTCGTTTTCATCGAACTGGGATTTAAACGCAAATTTTGATTATTACTTTTCGTTTGTTTGTAAATTGAGAACCATGTTCTGAATGACAAAACTGGCGTTAATTCTCCTGTATACAAATTCAATTATGTAAATAACTCCACTATTTTGTACGGATGTCAATAAATACTTTTGCTTTATTCATGAACACGTACAAAAAATGCAAAGCTTTGTTGTTATGTTACAGCAACTGCATGAAATAACTAACTTATTCATAATACAAATTTTTGGAAGAAAAAGTATTTCGTGCATTTGATATGAAAAAATGCATCTTTTGACAGTCATGAAGTTTTACCTGGCCATGCAAATACTCGGGCGATATTTATGTTAAAACGAACTCATCTAATGTGCAATACTGAATACCAGTATTAGTAGGATGAAAAATTAAAGGGAACAACAAAAACTAAAATGGCACAAAAACTAACAATTAAATATATTTTAAACAAAAACAGACTAGAAACAATATTCAAATAAAAACACACTTTCGTTTGTCTTCTCCATGAATTAAAAAAATTCTTTCTTTTGCATAAATTAAAACTACAGTATTAAGTATGAAACGGTTTCATAATACTTTTAACCTACAATACCATACGAGATTCTAAAAATATGGTTGTACAATACCCACAAAATGTATTATTTATACAAACACTACTGTCAGAATTTCTGCTCACCACTTATTTTTTTCGCGTGGTGCAACAGAAACTGATTTCAGAAGTTGTGTATGGATATCCTCCAATAACCAAAGGTTTGAACACTATCAGATCTTTGTCTTAAAAATAATACTTTTTATATCACTGTCATGTAGCAGTGATTTTAAATAAAATACAATTAAGTAGCAACAAAACACACTGTATCAAATTATTAAGCATCCTGCCACACACAAGACTTGCACCACTGGGAAAGGAGACGGCATCCACAGCATTCACTTCAACAATGTACTGTTACATACCAGCTTTCATTTCAGAACTGGGGAAGTTTAAAACTAGAGTTAATTGCATTTTATGTTTCACCCCCTCACTTCCCCTCTCCTCCATTTGAAATTTCAATTCACAGAGAAAGACGAAAAATTAAGAGAGCTATTGGAAGAATTACTGGACATGGTCTGTTCAGGAAACATGGGATTCTTCACGGCAATCCAAAGAGACAGCCAGGCACACACTTGTACGGTGTGAAGAGTCGCCCTCTTTGAGGGACTTATACCTTCTACTAACCTTGTAGATAAAGTTCTTAAATTTATTCAAGAAATATAGTTTAATATACAAGGTTGCACAGAAAGTCTTTTAGGCTGAATTAAAATCAATGTTCAGTCTTGGATATTAAATACGCGGACGAAACTCGGAACCTATGAAGAAAAATTTTATCAACATTTACACAACAAGCAGAAGTTCAAGAAATTCCATGAAAACAACTAAACTGTTGTAAGATAAATAAATAAATACAAGCATTGGTAATGACTGTATCAAACAGTATTCACAGTGAACAAGCATGATCCAAATTGCACTGTGTGGCACATTTCTTCAAGTCCCGTGTGCCTGATACATGCCTTTTAAGTAATGCAAAAAGCCATCAACACAGTCAGAAGGGCGGTTTTACACTCAATTTCACGTAAATACTGACAGTTTTCATAATTTGTAAAGAAAACTCGTTCGAAATTTATAATCAGTACTATAAAAATTACTTCTCTATACAGGGTGTAAAGATTGAAAAATTGTAGTCAAGAAATCAATAATATAAAAATATTTCATATCGGTAGTATACACACTCAAAAACAGAGTGGGGGATGTTTTCGGCAGAGGCGAGGGAAAAATCCTTCTCATTTGCACTATAAATTGTATCCAAATTAATATTTGAAAAATTAGTAAATTAAATTCACTGTAAAATTTAACTTCTTAGCTCCAAAAATTTTCATGAATGAATAACGTGTTTCAGCATTCCTAAAATGAACATTGTGGATGCCCAATGTATTATTTATTGTCTTGACTTCAGGTGTAAAACACTTAAAAAATAAATAATAACATGCAAATGAGAAAATTGGAACGTCTTTGTAACTGACAATGCCAAACAATAAGATACAGCTACATCTGGCGTCCTATTATCTTAAGTTATACTATATGAAAAATAGTTTTACTTATCCTTATAAATACACTGAATTTGAACCTGGACTCCTACTAAACAAAGTAGTCAGTTAATGTCATCTCAAGATAGTCAAACGATCATAATACTAAAATACTGCTTTTCAGAGCAAACAAATGCTCGCAATTATGGAGATCAGCCTCAGGTGGGAAAAGTAGTAAGTACGACCGAGGGTTGTCAGAAATGGTTAGCATGTCTGACTGTGAAACAAGTGGGCCAGGGTTCAAACACTGATTGGGACAAGTTACCTGGTTGAGATTATTTCTGGGGTTTTCATTCAATGCCGGGTAACTGGACCCCGGACTCATTTCACTGGTATTATCACCTTCATTTCGCTTAAGAGGCTAGATAAACATAGCAGTTGATAAAGTGTCATAAAATAAACCACTTAAGAAAAATTATATTACGTGTAAATTATAAATATGATATAAAAATAACTTAAATATGAACAGCTGTCCTGATTAGCTGTATGTGGCTTGTACAACGCACACAAGAAACTCTGTTGAGAAAATATTTTCTGTTATCTCAGTCAGCAGTGAGACTTCCTACAGTTTTCCACCTGAAGAATACATGACGATCAATAGATTGATAAAAATATGGAGATGCCACCTGCCTCTGGCTTGGCTTGTACATTCTTATCACAAGTATTTGAGTATCTTCGTTATGGTGGTTACACCCCCCAGTCTGAACTGTACAGACCTGCAGATGAATAAGGTGACACAAACTGTTTGTGGGCATATTCTGCCTTCCTAGCTGTCAGGGTCGTCGGTGGATTCTCCTTCCAGCAGCAGACGGTGGTCCTCCTTCTTCTTGGTGGCAACATGTTTCTTCTTGCGTCTGTTGACCACGCCGTCCTCGTCGTCCATCATGCGTATTATCTGGACCTGGTCCGACGTGTCCATGGGGGCCACCGAGATGTCCCTCACTGCTCGGAACTTGCCACAGTTGTTGAGGTGTTCATTTTCCAGTCGGAAAAAGTTCCATACAAAACGTCTGTGGAAAATACGAAACTTACTTATTGATGAATGAAAGAAGCATTGGATTAAGAATCTTAATCTAAAATTATAATTGTATTACTGTAGTCGTGACGCTGTTATTCCCGGCGTGACTCCTCCTATTTGCTTACGTCTTAGGAAGTGAAGGCTCTATAAAGTCTAGGTAGGTAGTAATGTTCGCCATTTTTGTTCTTTCGTTGCCGAGCTACCAGACGAGGAATCTATTTGCCACACCGTTAAACATTATCGTGTCGTAGCCCCTATGATAATAAATCAAACGCACTGTAATTCAGCAAATAATTCAGCGGCAAATAATCTCCCCGTGTGCTTTCTGCGAACGCCAATGAAAGAGCCAAAATGGTGGGCGATTATATTAACTATTTATCGAACCTTAAGAAACGAATAACGTCTTCATCAGCGAATCACAAGACGCACATGTTTAAATGTAGCCGACCTGCAACGCGATTGGCTGCCGAAAATTAGAGCGATGGGACTATAGCAGTGTCCAGTTCACGTGCCGCCTTGAATACTATTTCTCCCACCTTCTTTCTTGTTTTGTCTAACAGATGACTCTGCAGTCTCATAGCATCAAAGACAACCATGTGGAAAGACAGTGTTGTAATATTTCTGTGTTAGTAAATGCCAGGGCTTTTCCTTTCAGATTAAACTTGAGGTTGGTCGCGTAAATTACAAGAGACATATGTAATTTACATCGCACAGAAAAGCTAATTTTTACACGATTTTCTACATGGCATAATAAATTATTTTCATGGAAGTAAATTAATAAGTTACATACTCTACTGTGTGCCTGAAAATGCTGTGTTTTTAATTATCGAGTCATAAAATGTACATTTTGCGCATCTTCATTTTCAAGTTTAGTGGGAATAAAACTAAGTTCGTCAAACTTGCTATGCAAAGGTCTTGCTATGTATGATATGTCGCCTTCAACTTTTATTTTTAATATAGTATCTTACTAACTTCAAAAATCACTGATTAAAAAACACATAGGTTACTGAACACTTCGCAACTATGCTGTAAATTAAAGCTGATTATGTCATTTCATACTTTTAAAATTTCTAGACTCTGAGATTACAATATAATCACCAACAATCTAGAAGTGTGTAGTAAAAGTCAAAGGTACATAAGTTATAAGGTAATAAGTTACATACTGAATCAATTTAATTTGCAATATGACTGATTTTATTCGTTTTATGTATTTCAATTGATTACACAGGACCTAAACTTTTAATTTTGTCACATTTTCGCTAGATCATGAAATGTCCTTCGTTATTGACAAAATCTCGTAAAACATCGCCATATTACAGCCAGATCTATACAGAAAAAAATGCACAATACAGTCTTTAAATCCTATCAAAATTAAATCAACTTCCATACAGAGTAAAGAATAAAGGTACTGTGTAATACCTAATACATACTACAGTATTATCGTTTTTATTTCAATACAACCCAATAAGAGATGCCAAGCAGCTTTGATGGCGTTAAATAGGTTGGACAGAGTCTTGAAAAAATGAATAAGGAATTTCAAAATTTTTTTATAGATATGAGCAAAAAAATTGTTTTTTTTTTTTTTCAATTTTTTTTTTTTTTACATTCCAGGACCAATGGAACTTAATCCAGGACACAGGACACACCATTAAAAGGCAGAATAATCGTGGGAAATCCAGGACGTCTGGCAACCCTGGTCCAAGCATTATAGGAAACAGAATTCTATTGATTTATTAATGCATATTTATAACTTATTAGTGGGTTTTTAGGGCCAGCAGCAGCAATAATAATAATATGTTCCACGAAAGAGCTACATACCTGAAAACTTCCAATGGCGACAGGACGCATATCATGATGTCGTGCTGCACTTCTGCAAACGTCGTAAGAGACAAATTGAGAGCCCAGCCAAACCGCAAGATCAAGTCTTCCACTATTGCGAAGTAGTAGTAACACTGAAACAGAAGTGGAGAACGAGAGTTCGAACCAATGCTCAGGCAGTTCCCACTATCACCGTCTGACATGCCAAAGGAGGAATGGCGGGAGAGTTCCCTAGTGGTCAGATCAGCACACCACAGATCTCTGTGAACTCTGGCTGTCAGGGAGTGAAAAGTACGACCAGGTTCAAACCCAACCAAGACAGACAAGATTCTGACAGCAGGAACAACTCCTTTCTCTATATAAGATGGACGTTGTACTGTATTTATTTACATTCCAGGGTATTCGTACACTACTTCACAGTTTGAATATGGAACTTACTTACTTACTTACTGGCACCCAGAGGTTCATTGCCGCCCTCACATAAGTCCGCCATTGGTCTCTATCCTGAGCAAGATTAATCCAGTCTCTATCATCATATCCCACCTCCCTCAAATCCATTTTAATATTATCTTCCCATCTACGTCTCGGCCTCCCTAAAGGTCTTTTTCCCTCCGGCCTCCCAACTAACACTCTATATGCATTTCTGGATTCGCCCATATGTGCTACACGCCCTGCCCATCTCAAACGTCTGGATTTTATGTTCCTAGTTATGTCAGATGAAGACTACAATGCGTGCAGCTCTGTGTTATGTAACTTTCTCCATTCTCCTGTAACTTCATCCCTCTTAGCCCCAAATATTTTCCTAAGAACCTTACTCTCAAACACCCTTAATCTCTGTTCCTCTCTCAAGTGAGGGTCCAAGTTTCACAACCATACAGAACAACCGGTAATATAACTGTTTTATAAATTCTAACTTTCACATTTTTTGACAGAAGATTAGATGACAAAAGCTTCTCAGCCGAATAATAACAGGCATTTCCCATATTTATTCTGCGTTTAATTTCCTCCCGAGTGTCATTTATATTTGTTACTGTTGCTCCAAGATATTTCAATTTTTCCACCTCTTCGAAAGATAAATCTCCAATTTTTATATTTCCATTTCGTACAATATTCTGGTCACGAGACATAATCATATACTTAGTCTTTTCGGGATTTACTTCCAACTCTATCTCTTTACTTGCTTCAAGTAGAATTTCCGCGTTTTCCCTAATCGTTTGTGTATTTTCTCCTAGCATATTCACGTCATCCGCATAGACAAGCAGCTGATGTAACCCATTCAACTCCAAACCCTCTGTGTTATCCTGAATATGGAACATGTCAAAAAAAATCTTAATAGGTACTACAAAGTTTTGTTGTTGTTGTTTAATCAACTGTCCGAAGACAGGTAACCTCTTAAGTAACATCAATAAGGCATCACTCATGAGGCAACTAGGCCAGGAGATAATGGGGTAGGGTGGCCAGTTCCTTTCCCCCTCCAATGCATACATCGCCAATTAGCTACATATTCCACTAATCATACTTCAGATGCATACAAACAATTGTTCTTCCTCTGACACATATCGTCAAGTGAGATGTACTGCCTGATAAAATATACAGTATACATATGAGCCAGAACCTCAATCAGAGTTATACAAAGTCTTAATAAAATTATAGCCACAGTCTAGTTGAAATATATATAGAAGAGTTTTACAACACAAGAAGTTAGTATCAATACTTAATACAAGACAGAAATGCAGCGTTGTTGAATGTTATAAATTCTCCTACAGAATAGAAGGCGTGAGAAATTAGGTACTTCTTTAATTTGGCCCTAAATAATCTTATGTTTTGAGTTTGATTTTTTATATCCATAGGGAGGCTATTAAACATTTTTACTCCATATAACGCACTCCTTTTCGATAGCACGATAGACTTGCGCAAGGAGTATGAAAATCATTTTTTTGACACGTATTTATGCTATGAATTGTTGAATTAGTTACAAAGTTTTCACAACTGCATACGAGGATTATCACAGGAGCAAAACTGCCTGGAGTCAGGTTGTTCAGCAACAGGCTTTTATTCCATGCTGGCACAAGTTCATGCTCCTCCTGGAGCAAGGCATGAGGAGGATTATGTCTCCTTTCAGAATCCGTTACCCTCAGTTGAGTTTGAACCCATGAATGTCAGATGCAGAGGCAGCATGGAGACTATTATCTCACTGAGACTACATGAAAATTTAGTGCAACCAGATAGATCTTTGTCAGATAAGTGAGAAAAAGCTGGACATAATTAGAAGTTTATCATTGGCCATTTTGCTCAACAGGCGAGGTATGACCAGACAATAAAGAACTACAATGCAGTACATTGCAAGCAACGCATGTGACATACAGACACTTCGAGCTCTGCTGTTACAATCTAGCAGCAGGGGACTGTACGTTAACTGCATATTTTTGGTAACGAATCTTGACACTTAATTTGATGAAATTTCTATCTTTCATGTGTTTGGATTGAATATAATATGTTGTTGTTGTTGTTTTCTAATGCCAGGCGTTTGACAATAAAGTCATTTGACCTCTTGCACTCCAATATTTTTCAAAGATATTATCATGGCCAGCCACTGAAGCACAGATTTTGAGGTGTTCCAAATCCATTTCTTGGTTTGAGTTGCACAATGGCCAGTTAGGGGACTGATACATTTCAATTCTTTGCAAATTTTGTTTGTTGAAGTCTAAGTATGTAGATTTAATAAATCTCTTCACAGAGTAATACGTAGATTTAGTAAAAGGTCTGTAAGTAGCAGTGCTGCCCTTCTTTGCTAAAGCATCCGCATTCTCGTTTCCCAGGATTCCACAATGGGATGGTATCCATTGGAATACAATTCTTTTATTGAGTAATATTAATTGAGAGAGCATTTTAGTTATTTCTGCTGTTTGAGATGAAGGTGTGTGTTTAGAGACTATTGATAGAATAGCTGCTTTGGAGTCTGACAATATAACTGCATTCCTAAATTTACTGATGTGGCATAGAAGATTCCTGAGACATTCACTTATTGCAACGATTTCTCCGTCAAAACTTGTTGTTCCATATCCAAGAGATCTATAAAGTGAGAAGAGACAGCATGTAACACCTGCACGAGCACCTTGTTCTCTGGAGATCAAGGATCCGTCGGTGTATAAGTGAAGCCAGTTTTGTGGAGGGTACCTAATATTAATTGTCTCTAAAGACAATTGTTTCAGTATTTCAGTGTTTACTTCTGGTTTCAGTATTTCTTCTGTTAAATTTAGATTATATTCCATATTTAATAGAGTTAAAGGGTTTGGTTTAATTTGTAAGTTTTCTTTTAAATTCGGGATATTGATTTTCTGTTTTAATCCTTGAACAATGGATATGAAACTTTTTTTTGAGTTTTCAATCTACAGAGAGGACTGAATGAATGCCAATTGTTTCCTGGTAATCTGATAAGTTTTTCATATTGAATCAGTGCTTTTTCTTCTATTGTCATTTTGATTCCACCAGTAATGAGTCTGAGAGCTTGGTTTTGAACATATTCTATGTCGTTTATGAAAGGTGAAGTAATTAAAATTTCTCCGCAGTATGTCAGCACTGGCTGTATAAACATTTTGTATGTAGTGTTCAAAGTATTCCTAGAGCATCCCCATTTCTTTCCTGCTAGTCTTTTTAGAAGGGAGAATCTTTTACGAGCTTTTTCAGAAATGTATTTCAAATGGTTGCTCCATGTTAACTTACTATCAAAAATAACTCCAAGATATTTGGATTCATAAGTTCTAGAAAGGTGTTGGTCATTGTATTGTATATATTATTTTAGTAGGTTATCTTACGATGTTGTATCAACATCTAAGGTTATTTAGCGTCTGAATGAGATGAAGGTGATAATGCCGGTGAAATGAGTCCGGGATCCGGGGTCCAGCACCGATAGTTACCCAGCATTTGCTCACATTTGGTTGAGGGAAAACCCCGGAAAAACCTCAACCAGGTAACTTGCCCCGACCGGGATTCGAACCCAGGCCACGTGGTTTCGTGGTCAGACTCCGCAGTACTTACAGTAGAGGAGTAGACGACTTCTTCCCGCAGGTACTTGTTGTCGCCTGCCCTCTTATCGAACAGCCCCCAGTCCATCTTGATGTCCCAAGTGTATGCATAGCAGGAGCTCAGGATGGAAGACATCACCAGCAGGTAGAAGTACGGGTTCTCAGACTTCGCGTTGTAATTACCTGCAAGCATCAACGTTAGTGTTAATCAATGGACTTAATTTGCGTCCAAAAATGGCCGCTATATTTAACAAACGCAACTTTTGACATTCTTCGAAATTATACGCATGCCCAGCTTAGAAATGTTTGTAAAAAATGTATTCTTTCTTAAAAACGAAGTAGTTCTTATCATTTTCGTAAATTTTACAGTTTGTGGAGTTTTCCTGTGAATTTTATTTGCAAAGTTGCTATTATATATAACTGATTATTATTATTATTATTATTATTATTATTATTATTATTATTATTATTATTATTATTATCATCATTATTACTGTATTATACTGCATTTGTCTTCAATTTATGTCTGCTAGGTTCTTCTTTCAGGAAAAGTAGTAGCCAAATAACGTAAAAGAAAATAAAAAGGTGGGTGACAAAAATTTAACGATGATGGATAAAAGAGTACAGCTTGATTCGAAATTCTATTGGGAATTATTACAGTACATCTGCAACGCAATATTTACAGTATCTGCCCTCAACGCATCTTAAGACAACGAAGAATATAGGTAACTAAGATAAGTTAAATTAGATCCATTATCGTAATGTCTAATTTTACTTCCTGAGATGACAAAGTGGTGCTAAAGCACCGAATTTCTTCGAAACTTCTTACTCAAGACATACAAGGGCAAGCTACTCTATTTAGCTAGCCCCAACAGATAACTTCTTGATTTTTGTATTTTTTAATGCATAATTCCTAAAATTCTTGTTGTTGTAGTTTGCATCTTCGTGCATTAACTTCTTTTTATTTAAGATACAGATGAATATTAACTGTTGCATAATTTTCGTGTATTATTTTATGAACTTCAGTTATCTGGTAACTTACGAACCTATCTTCCACAGACAAAAAACTGTGCAAGAGAAAGACGGAATTTCGTAGCTGACGTACATTTCTCCGTCCAAACGCCCTACCGCTGCAAGATACTCATGGCAGACAATTTCATAATTGAAGGGTAATTGGAGAAAACAAGGGATATGTATTTTTACCAATCTCGTGGTGTATAGCGCATTCTATAGATGGCAACTGGGACTACAAAAACTGTCCAATCACAAAAAGTGAAAAAATGGGAATGTCCGTATAAGACACTGGTCGGCATTTCTTGACTTGCGAGTCAATCCCTTAATACACAAGCAGGATGAAGGGGTAAGATGTGATCTCCCTCCCCTTAGCTACCACTTGTTCATTCAAAGTTAAGCAGTTTGGGTATTTTCACTGTCCATCTCTACACACTGAAAACTTGCAATAGTGCCTTCTATGCCTCCCCCTCCTACCTTCCCCTTTGCTGTTTGCTAGCTATATTTTATATGACGCAATCTTTGTCGACCACTGGTATAAGATAACGTTAAAATCCAGCTGCAAGTAGGAAGCATCTTTCGCTATTGCAGACTCTGTTTACAGATGAATATTCCTTGCTGAACAGGATTCCAGTAAGCAATTCCTTGTTACTTTATTAAGGCCGAGATTTATTGTTTCAATTCTATTTTTAATCAAGATAACTGGCGTCAGCATGTGAGATGTATGTCTAGGACTAGAATCCCTTGTGCAATCCTGCATTACCAACCTACAGGCAGATCAACTGGACGTCCAATGAAGGGGAGAGGATGGTATTTTTTGGTGAAAAATGAGTAAATTAAAAAAAAAAAATTCTTTAAAATACTCTGTGACATGTGTGGAATGCATAGCATAACATTTTGTGGATATTTGTGCTCTTATCGGATGTTGAGTCGCCATTTTTAAACTTCCTGCGTTATGGATTTTTAAATCACTCGCCCACTTTTATTGTTGTTTCCGGTAAATTAAATTAAAAAAAAATGTTTTTTTCTTTAAAATATCCTTTGATATGTGTGGAATGCATTGCACAACATTTTGTGGGTATTTGTGCCCTTATCGGAAGTCATTTTTAAACTTCCTGCGCTATGGATTTTTAAATCGGTTTCCAGTAACTTAATTTTTTTTGCTACATTGCCAGACAAAAATGGATATAATTTCTGAACTATTACAGATACATGCATGAAATTTAGAACACACATTTTTTAGACTATTAGGAAACTTTTCTCTGCAACAGAATTTTGTTAATTGATTTCATTTTAAAAATACGTCCGTTTGTTTGCAAGAAAGGAAATCAGAAGATTGTTATTAAATTTTAATTGTTTATTTTGCAAACGTAGGGACTAATATCACAATTCTGTTACAGACAGTTTGTAGAACATGCGTTTGCAAATACATTGCAAAAAACTGTTTGAATCTATCTTTAAAAACGGTTTAGATATATCGGTTTTAGTACAATCCTGCATTGTGTATATTTTTTTCAAATTTGGGCCCCCAAATAATTTTTTTTTTTTTAGTATTTTTATTTGGTTGAGTTTTCACAGCTATCAGCTATCTACATAAAAAAATTAATATTTTACACCAAATAGGAAAAAAGTTAAAAAAAATACCATCCTCTCCCCTGAAGAGATGGGCTGAAAACTTTAGTGAACTGTAAAGGTAAGTGTTCACTACATCGTATCGCACGCAATGGATATTTTAAGTGCAGTGCGTTCACTGTAACGGCTTTACCTCATCGCCTCATCGGATTCCCCTATCAGCTGTTTAAAACATGACGTCGTACGATATTGACATTACTGAAAGCAGAGGAGTTGAGGTTAGGTCTATTAATTACGTCTGTTAGCGAATAAGAATTTGTAATTGCTTCATGCGTCTTAATTGAAGCGGAAGAAACGAAAGAAATATTGGTTACATAATATATTTGCAAGAAACGACTTGATTACTGTAATGGGAACGCCTCAAATTATATAATTCTTCGCAATTTTCTACACGCGAAATAAGTTTTCCGTCTGGCATTTTGGCGCGACACTGAACATGGCACAACATAATAGTAACAGTTGACCAATTAAAACTGATTTATTAAAGAAGGCCATGATCGCACGCATCGGAAAAGTTGCCCATCTGAGAAACGTGGATGGATTTGCCGCGAGGCGATGCGTCCGATACGATGTACTGAACGCGGTTACACAACAATTACAGCAAAGATTGTCTTTTTTCGATCCGTGCGATTCGTCTGATGCGTGCGATACGATGTAGTGAACGCTTACCTTAACAGTCCTTCTGGGACTCTACCCTGTATGGCTGAATGATGATGAATTCTATTTTTAATATGATACATCTTATTAAGTAGTTTTAGGTGCAACATAGGAATTTCTTTCCCTTTTGGACGTTGATCAAGTTTGCTAATAATTTGAAGAGCTTCCTGATAATTGCGATAATTCATGTTCACAAACCTGAATAAAGCATATCCAATGTTGAGAACAACATGACCAGAAACGACGTGGCATACTTTCCAGCATTCACAAGATGAGGAAACGCCTCTTTGGTGTCCCTGTAGCGCCGAAGACACTGCGCAAACCTCCACCAGGCCGGCAGGCAGCCCACCACGGGGCGGATGATGCGCGTGTAGTCGTCGCACACGTTCACGTCTGCAAAACACAACCACAGCGATGAGCCTTCAGTCGGGCTGCTGCAGCGGCGGTTGGTGTCATGTGCGCGCTTACCTTTACCAACCATCCAGCTCTCGTTCGTCAGGTAGAAGCATATGAAATATTGGAAGTCAACGAACACAACCACTAAGCTGTTCAGTTGGTCGGCCAGCCAGAAGTCCGCAAAATTCACGTAAAAGAAAGGGGCTAGCACTATCCGGCCCTGTGAACAAAGATGCAATCATAACTGCTGATAATCAAGTTCGAGTTCACACTTGAGACACAAATGCAATTAACAATGTTTAATAGATTTACAGGAGAGAAGCAATGGAAGCTTGTTGACTAGCAAGGGTTAAATTGAGTACTTTACTTTATTGTCAGTAGATCTGTAGCCAGACCTTTCACAAGTGCCATTCTCTTTTACAATCTTACAATACTAGTATACTATACTTATTAGTACAAAAATAAAGTATCCCTTATCTAAGATCGAGTTTACAGAACTTCACACTAAATAACATTTATGATATCTTCATCGGTTACGCATTCTGAAACCGACTCATTCCTGTCAATTTCAAAATGCATTCATGAAAAATTTTTTTCCCCATTATGCCTGCAAAATTCTTTGGAATGCAGTTTTACAACGCCGAAGAAAAGATCATTGTCCACTAAGGGCTGTGCATAATACCTGCTGTAATAACAAAGAAAATCTACTCCTTAAAGTAAACCCGTTACAAATGCTAGATATTGAGCAGTATACAGATCTACTGGAGGATGTCAAAAAAGATGACACTCTGAAAGACGTACTGAAATCATTAGCCTTAGAAACAATCAATACAAGATCTCCAGAGCAACAATGGCTCCATATTTTTTCTGACGACTCCCTGCTAACAAATCAAATAGGAGCAGGTGCTGGAGCTACATGCCTTCTGTTCTCCTTGGATATGGTACCACAAATTTTGATGGAGAAGTGGAGGCCATATCTACGACACTTCAAAATCTTCTGTACAGAATAGCTCAATTCCAGCAAGCAGTAATTCTTTCTGACTCAAAAGCAGCCATTGTAGCTATAACATCCACTTTAACACCAAAGAGTCAACAAATTCTTGAGTGCTGGAAATGCCTATTTCACCTCAACAACCTGAAGAAAAAAATAGTTTTTCAATGGATACCAGCACACTGCTGATTATCTTGCCAAAAAGGGCTGTGGTACTATTCGAAAACCTGCTACACAATTATCCTATTATACAAAAAAAAAAAGAATGATTACTTCACAATACCACAAAATTATAACAGATCATCATCTCCAAATTTCCAAAAATAAAAGGTGGGAAACTGTCTCAACCCAAGGATACCCAAGGAAGAATGCAGTTGCAATTTTTATACTGTTTACGGGCCACGACTTCTTGGCAAGCATCTCCACAGGACTGGGATATATCCTTCACACTCTGCCCCTTACGTAATCTTCAGGAGGAAATGGGTCAAAATCATTTTCAACACTGCCCAGTCACTATCAACTTGAGTGAAAAATACTGGAGAGCGAGAGAATTAATGATTTCATTGTCAGAAATTCAGCATTAGCAAACAACAACAACAACAACATATACTGTATACCTGCTGATGCAGTACATTATACTGCAGAAACGCTCTGTGCACTATTATCTTTTATACTGGTTTTTTTAATGATTGATTTCCACTAAATGTATTGTGTCTGAGGGACATACTTCCCTGGGTTAAATACGAATTCGCAGTATATCAGACCACGCTATATCGGGGTTTTATTGTACTTCTTGTTTTACTCATAATTCCCAAGCAATGATGTATGGCCAAGCCTTCCCTTGCTGCTTACACCATTATTCTGTGTAGGTAGACCTCATAGCCTACCTGTTATGGTTCTTCTCTTCTTTAGTCATCATTTCCAAATTATAAACAGAGTTACTTAACATACTGATGTTTCCCCGTCCGGCAAAAATAATTTTTGGGTTTATTATCTTTACTAACGATAATAATAATAATAATAATAATAATAATAATAATAATAATAATAATAATAATAATAATAATGATTTATTTAACCTAGCAGAGTTAAGGCCATACGGCCTTCTCTAACACTCAACCAGGAGTAAAACTGCATTACAAAAACACTACAAATTTACAAAGTACACTACAGTTTTACACACGAAACTGAATAAGATAATAATAATAATAAAATGTAAACAACAAGTAAGTAGAAATCAGACATAATATATAACATACAGAAAGAAAGGTAAAAGCGTAATAAAATGTGAACAGCAGGTCAAAATAAATGAGACATACAAAGTAGAAAGTATAAAAAAATAAGACAATTATTGATAATAATAATGATAATACTTACTTACTAATGGCTTTTAAGGAACCCGAAGGTTCATTGCCGCCCTCACATAAGCCCGCCATTGGTCCCTATCCTGTGCAAGATTAATCCAGTCTCTATCATCATACCCCACCTCCCTCAAATCTATTTTAATATTATCCTCCCATCTACGTCTCGGCCTCCCTAAAGGTCTTTTTCCCTCCGGTCTCCCAACTAACACTCTATATGCATTTCTGGATTCGCCCATAAGTGCTACATGCCCTGCCCATCTCAAACGTCTGGATTTTAAGTTCCTAATTATGTCAGGTGAAGAATACAATGCGTGCAGTTCTGTGTTGTGTAACTTTCTCCATTCTGCTGTAACTTCATCCCGCTTAGCCCCAAATATTTTCCTAAGCACCTTATTCTCAAACACCCTTAACCTATGTTCCTCTCTCAGAGTGAGAGTCCAAGTTTCACAACCATATAGAAGAACCGGTAATATAACTGTTTTATAAATTCTAACTTTCAGATTTTTGGACAGCAGATTGGATGAAAAGAGCTTCTCAACCGAATAATAACACGCATTTCCCATATTTATTCTGCGTTTAATTTCCTCCCGAGTGTCATTTATATTTGTTACTGTTGCTCCAAGATATTTGAATTTTTCCACCTCTTCGAAGGATAAATCTCCAATTTTTATATTTCCATTTCGTACAATATTCTGGTCACGAGACATAATCATATACTTCGTCTTTTCGGGATTTACTTCCAAACCGATCGCTTTACTTGCTTCAAGTAAAATTTCCGTGTTTTCCCTAATCGTTTGTGTATTTTCTCCTAACATATTCACGTCATCTGCATAGACAAGAAGCTGATGTAATTCGTTCAATTCCAAACCCTGCCTCTTATCCTGAACTTTCCTAACGGCATATTCTGGAGCGAAGTTAAAAAGTAAAGGTGTTAGTGCATCTCCCTGCTTTAGCCCGCAGTGAATTGGAAAAGCATCAGATAGAAACTGACCTATACGGACTCAGCTGTATGAATAATAATGATAATAGTAATAATAATAATAATAATAATAATAATAATAATAATATAATAATAATAATAATAATAATGATAATAATAATAATAATAATAATAATAATACTAATAGTAATAATAAAATATTGCAGTACAAAGCATACAATGAATACAATATTTTTAAGTACACACAGTAAGGAAAATTATGATTATATATAGCTCAACTTATCACATTATAGATATACCATTATCGGAAAATATGAAAACAAAAATATAAAATAAGTTAAATATCACTAGAACATAAAAAAATGTGAATACGTGGAAACATGCAATACAACATGATGTCACTGTATTCTAGCTATTCTGTGCACTTGTCTCAGAAATAAATATTTAATATTTTCTTACGTCTATTTCAAGATGACAACGATCCGTATACAATGTTTAATTTACTTATTCACAGTTAGGATGCACACTCACACTGCAGCATTGCTCCTCTACATTACAACTCATACTTACCAGGACTTTCAATGCCCAGAATCTCGCTTCGTGCCGGAATGTTCTGGTTGGGTTGAGGATGAACAGGCCCATGATAATGATGAGTGCTAGTGGGTTGGCGTATGGGGGGATGCTGAGGGACTCACTGTACAAGAAGCTCAGCACACTCAGCGCCCAGACAACCCCGAAGATGGCCGCGAGCTCCATTATGTGCTGCTCAGAGAGGTGGTTGCGGGGGTCGAGCTCGAAGATGAGCACGTGGTTCACCCCCGAAGAACGCCAGCCATACACGTTGATGCCCATCAGAAACAGGAACTCAACAATGAGCAAGGGGCCGCGGTACAGACGGAACACTATCTGCCAGTCAGTCCGTGAGCGATGGAAAATACCTGAGTGCAACAAGAGGCTGGTCAGAATTATTCTGCGATCACTGAAACTTAAGATTCACATAAAAATAAAAAAAAACACTATTCCACTTGTAAAGAATAGTGTTCAACGTCATAAAGATGTTCAAACTGTTCTCATGTAGGCTGCATTTTTCTTTTTCACAAATTTACTCCTTGAAATAACAGTTTTGTCCCTGTATGGACAAATTCTTGTTCTAAACATAACAGAGAATTTTCAACTCTCTGAGATTTAAAACTATTAACAAGTGGCTTGAGATATGGGCCTGTAATCTGTCTTCATTCTGCAAGTTATTGGTCACTGAAGAACAAAACAACAGACTACAGTCAAGTCTGAATTTTACTTCCATAATTTTATGCATAAATGAACCCCATTCTTTGTAAATGAAAACAAAGCTTCAGTGATTTCAATAGTGTTGATTGTTTAATAATCTCATGGACGAAGAAATAATAATAGTAGTAGTGATGATGATGATGGTAATGATGATGATGATGATGGTGATGATAATAATAATAATAATAATGATAATAATAATAATAATAATAATAATAATAATAATAATAATAATAATAATAATAATAAAATAGTAATGTTTTATTTAACCTGGCAAAGTTAAGCCCATACCAGGAGTAAAATCTGCGATACAAAAAAAACACTACAAATTTACAAAGTAAGTACCTACACTACAATTTTACACACAAAACTGAAGTACATAATCATAATAAAATGTAAACAACAAGTCAGTAGAAACCAGACATAATATATAACATACAGAAAGAAAGGGAAATGCATTATAAAATGTGAACAGCAGGTCAAAATAAATTAGACATACAAAGCATAAAGATATAAGACAATAGTAATATTGATGATTATGATGATGATGATGGTGATGATGATGATGATGATGATGATAATAATAAAATAGTGAATTACAAAGCATACAATGAACACAATATTTTTAGGTACACAGAGTAAGGAAAATTATGACAGGCAGATGAATTTCCGAAGAGACGTTGCATTAAATTACATAAACTAACATTTTCATTAGCTGCTGTATACATCTTAATCTTTTTTCCAAATGTGCTCTGACTTTCCAGCTGGGTGTAGACACTATCACGATGACAAAGTGCAACATGGAAGATTTAGAACATGTCACATGACCTAAGACAAAAAAGGATTTTTATTTTATAATAATCCGTGGCGATACAGTCATTTAAGGGCCCAGACCGACCAGCTGGCTGCTGGCCTCATGCCCACATGCCAAAGCAGAGGTGGACGATCATCTAACCAGAGTGGATGTTTCGTGTGGTTAGCATGATGTTCCCCCCAGCCATTATACCTGGCTTTCGTAACCAGATTTCGATACCTATTGTAGCTCCTCAAATGCATCACGATGCTGGGTGGGCACCAGTCCCATACACTGGCCGAAATATCATGAGAAAATTTCTTCCCTCATGAGGACTCGAACCAGCGTGCATAGGAATAGGAATCCTAGGCAGGATGCCTTAGACCACGACACCATGGCATGGGACAGTGTTATTGTTACTATTATTAACATCATTACTATTACTATATAACTTACCTGACAGCACAACTGATATGAGGAGCACAATGAAAGAGCCTGAGAACAGCCCTACTTTGAACGTTGTCCAGGGACTCTGCTGCTCCCCCAGAGGGGGCACCCTCAACCTCTTCATTGCTCTCTGCCGATCACCACCCTCCAGATCTTGCGTCACCATGGTTTCTGTTTCTCGGATCAGCCGATCAATATCTTTATTGATATTGAAGTGCGATGTTTCTACATTCTCCGATCTCCAACGCGCTCCAATGTCCACACTGAGTAACTAACAGACATCAGGAACATCAGCAGGAATGACGTCACAAGTTGGTGCAAATCAAGGCATGACAATTTTCGTACTCATGATTCAGGTATTTTAATCTGTACGGTTGGCTAGTCGGGATGATGGAGGAATGCTATTAGGGGGGGGGGGTGTTTCCGAGGATTTGCTATGGAGTTACCTGACATTCGCGTTACAGTTTCGAAAACATAGAAACACAGTGCAGATCATGTGCATATATTTCTTGGCATACAATATAAATGTGAAATTCTGTGCAATATACTCAAACAATAACCCAAACTTATCAATGAACTAAAAGAAGTAGGCTTATCCATGTGAATTGAGTTCAACCTGCTTACAGGACTTCTTTCCATTCTTTTCCAGTAACTCATGCCACATATCTTACTAGTTTAACCAGAGCATGATGATGCAGATCTTGGCTCAAGGAATGCAGTGTAGGGATCGCTGTCAGCATGCTTTGTACAGTTCTTCTCATGAACTTCATTTCACTTGGTGCTATTTGACTCTAATCTGCTTTTCGTACTGCTTATGCTTCACTACATGAAAGCTGAAACTAGTCAGGTAAGCTCTTACTTACTTACTGGCTTTTAAGGAACCCGCAGGTTCATTGCCGCCCTCACATAAGCCCACCATTGGTCCCTATCCTGAGCAAGATTAATCCAGTCTCTACCATCATATCCCACCTCCCTCAAATCCATTTTAATATTATCTTCCCATCTACGTCTTTTCCTTTCGGGCCTCCCAACTAACACTATATATGCATTTCTGGATTCGCCCATACGTGCTACATGCCCTGCCCATCTCAAATGTCTGGATTTAATGTTCCTAATTATGTCAGGTAAAGTATACAATGCGTGCAGTTCTGTGTTGTGTAACTTTCTCCATTCTCCTGTAACTTCATCCCTCTTAGCCCCAAATATTTTCCTAAGCACCTTATTCTCAAACACCCTTAACATATGTTCCTCTCTCAAAGTGAGAGTCCAAGTTTCACAACCATACAGAACAACCGGTAATATAAGTTAACTGTTTTATAAATTCTAACTTTCAGATTTTTTGACAGCTGACTAGATGATAAAAGCTTCTCAACCGAATAATAACAGGCATTTCCCATATTTATTCTGATCTTACACAATTTTAATTTAGTGTGTTTGAGATGTTTGCGAAATCAGTTTATTTTGTTAATACTACTATATCTCCTTTTTTATATTCATTGTATTATTTTATTTCTATTTCTCTTCTTTGTTTGTAATTATATTCTTTATTCTGTATATTTAAATTTAAATTAAATTAAATTAAATAAGCCTACCTGTCACCATATCTATCTCTAAATAATTTTTTTGTTCTTACTGCAGCATTATAAACACAGATTTTGCTTCCAATGCATTCCTGTCCTTTAAGCCTTACAATAATTCCATATCAAACTCCCATTCCACAGCCTGCTCAGGTACTCACCTTGTCATGCTTCTTCAGGATCTTGCGGAAGCCAGTGAAGTTCAGTGTCTGGTAGTTCTGAAGCAGAATTAAGCTCAAGTAAAATTCACTGAATGCCAGTTTCAGCTCTTGGATCTTGCGGGCAGGCACGTCCCGCTTGCGCAGGATGTTCGGCCTGTGTCGCAGGGATCCTTCCTTCCCTCGGAATTCTTCATCTTGGGCTTCACTCAGCTCGCTGCACAGGTTCGCGAACTTGCGAGTTGCTTCTGCGAGTTTTTCTGTAGAAAGATTACACGACTTAGGGACAAATCCACTTGAACAGGCATGTGATGGTCACTAACACTGACACAAACTCACCGGAATAAAATGTGTTTATTTTCGCTAATTCCTTGTCACAATAATGGAAGAACTGCTCATCAAATTTAGCAAAATAACGTGTTAGGACTTCGGGCTCTATCAGCTCAGCTGACGGCGCCTGCTCCACGGCGGCATATAGCATGGCCTTCATCTCCTAATAAGAGAAAAGAGCAATAATAACAGTATACACACACACACACACTCTCTCTCTCTCTCTCTCAAATGTATATGTGTATTTATATATTACATACAGAATGAATAGTAAGTAATGTGCAAATCTGGCTAATTATTCAAATTATTCATAAGTAATGTCATTAATTTCAGAGGGCTATTCTTTGAGATATTGCAAACAAAAAAGTTTAATGCAATTCTGCTCAGTTTTGCTTCCTTTACGAGATAAAAATTGTTTTATATGAAACATTTCATACTAGGCCTATGTTTTGAGAAAGCCATTGAATGAATTCCCAATATGGTCAGTAAATTTAAGAGGGCAGTGTATTGTTATAATAAATGACTGAAAAAACTTTGGATTTGTCCTTTAAATGTCCAGAAATTTGATCTGAACAGATGTAACTTTTCGTTCTGAAAATGAATTTTAAAATATTACAGTGAGCCGCAGCTGGGAGGCCTGGGTTTGACGTGCAGTGAACTTGAGTGAGCGAGCTAGAAGAACTAGCCAAGGCAAGCAAACTGTGAACGACAGTTTTGTTCTGCACATAGTGCATTGTGAACATTAACTGAAATTAGCAGTACATTGTTGTTCTTCTCAATAATACACGTCGTGTATTGTCATTGTCGCTGTGTGGAGTGCAATAACAACTATTGTGTTGCTGTGTTGAGTGGAATACCCATTGTTGCCGGGTGTTGAAAATAAAAGTCACATTGTTGTCGGGTGTGCGGTGGCCACAGTAGAATAAAAGTTACAATAATAATAATAATAATAATAATAATAATAATAATAATAATAATAATAATAATAATAATAATAAAACTTATCTCACAAAGAAAATATCTTCAAGTTAAATGTTAATGAGAAAATGAAAAGTTCTGTATGGGACACAGAAAACATAAATTTAGGCTACTACAGATTACTAAAATTTTCTGAATTTAAGTTACATAATTATCTGCTTTTTAAAATTATTTTCGCAATTTCACATTCATGAGCTGAAAATTTAAATTTAAAAGAAACACTAGGTAGCAAAAACAAGCAAAAGATAATAATTAAAATAATTTTTGCCCTTCAGGGTCACTTATTCTGGAATAGCTGTGCTGATATTATATGATACGTACAATTTTATAAAGGTCTTGATATTCCATTTTGAATCTTGCGTACACTACTTTTAACACTTGAATATAGTTAATTGATGAACTAGTGGACTTACTCGTGTTAAATATGTACATATTTAACACGAGTAAGTCCACTAGTTCATCAATTAATTTTATAAAATAATTTTAAAAGAGCCTGAGTGAACCTTTTTCTGCACTAGACTATCAGTTTATTTCCACTTTAGGCCTAACTATAATTTAAGGAAAAGAATTTGATTAAGATTCAACAAATAAAAAGAAATCATCTCTGCTTATACAAATAAAAAGGCAGAAGTAAGATCTGCCCTTCTCCAGCAGGCAGAAGCAGACTTGCCTCACTATGGTGCTGGAAGGTGGGATGTCAGCTCTGTGTTCTACTAAGCTCTTAATTGTTTATTAACTCATCGAAAAAAATCTTAAGATATTTTGTAGGATACTTTGTGAATCTCGGTCCTTTCTGGTTTTTACCCACTTGCTCTGATATGATTCTTGTTTGTTCATTTACACAATAACTGGTATCACTTTTAAGAACTTAAATTAGTTTTTTTATCCAATACCAGGCTCTTGACTTTGCGTCAACCACCCAAGTGTCTCCCTCTCTCTCTAGGAGTGGCGCATGGTAACTGTAGGCTACTAGATCCTTTTGTCACTATAACATTACCTTCGGTGCATCATGGGAGGCGATAGTATAATAATGGAGAGATGGTGAAATTATAGGGGAAACGGGAGTAACCTGTGAAAGCCTACCATCAAGCACAGTTTTTGTCCACCACAAATTCCACTTGAGTTCACCAGATTCGAATCTGGGTTATCAGAGTGGAAAGCTGATACTCTAAACCTTTGGCTAACAGTGAGCCCTTAAATTAGTAGTAGTTAAAGATTAATTTAGACAATTAACGGGAGTCACAAACAGATTTTATCTAGCAGTTCGCACATTTTCAATTCTGTAAAGTTACCGGTAAGTACCTAATATCTAATAAGGAATAACAAATGACTTGATTTTAAAACTAGACGCTGATAATTTCTACGAAATAATGCAACAAACAAGTGGCACGTTCTAGTCTTACTCCACCATTCATTGTGATCCTACCATTTATCATAAATATTATTTGGATAATTATGTAGAAAGCATCGGCCAGGCCATCTTCCACAACAGTGGTCCAGGGGATATACATTATTAAATAGGATCAAATATATATAGGCCTACATAATATATTTTGATTAGATTTTCAACATTATGAATGGTATGATTGACATACATAGCCTATACTGTCAGCATCTTTACACAGTAAATTAGGCCTACATGCTCTGGACCTCTATTGTGGGAAGATGACAGCTTGACCGATGCTTACTACATAATTACCAAAAGGCCCTTTACCAATAGAGCCTATGCTTTTTATTTATTTATTTTTTTTTTTTTGGTGGGTAAGGTGACTCATCAACTTTGAAGCTATTGCATACCAGTACTCTATTTCTGCATGGGTAGACTAAAATAATATAGGCCTACGGTACCCCAACCTAACCTGACACAACGTAACCTACGTTACCGTTAAGCAGCACAGAAACTAGTAGGCCTACCTTCATGAAACCTTGTACCTGATCAAAATATTACAGAGTTACCGTTTAATAAAAATAACGGGACTATATAATGAACTACATTACTAATTACTTACTACATAGTTAATTATACCCACATTATTTAGCCTACCTCATAATTAATGTATTGTTTCCTCCATTCTGGAGTGATATGTGCCGACAAATGTTCTGCAAACTTCATGATTGAAGTTTATGTCTTCCTGGATAGGATGAATACTGTGAAGGTACACGTATAACGTTAAAACATAACCTCGTTTAGCGACTTGCCGCAGGTCTTTGAATTACATTTTTGGGAGCCATATGTACACACATCCGGAACAACTCGTTATACTAATAATATTAATTAATCTTGCTGTCTACTCTGCTAAATAAAGGACAGAAGTTCTGTGTGATTTTCTAACAGCTCTCATAGCCTGTCTCTTCTATTACAAATTGTTCACAGAACATATGATGCGAATGCGACTTCATCCGTAACAAACGTACATTGTCTGGAAAACTTTAATTATTGCTGTATTTGATGCTTATAACGTGGGTAATTAAAGAGGTTGCAATGAACATGTATTATAATAAATTAGCTGTTCCTGTACAAAGATATATCAGAAGGGTAAGAGTTAACGAACGTTCACCATTTTCTAGGTTTTAAGTGTGTTGTATAGGTTATGTAGGCCTACTGTTAAAGTTAAGGAGTCATATGTATGGTGTATTTTTTGCATGTCGACATAATTGGCTATTTGTAGGCCTTACGTCATGTGAGGATAAAAAAATCTGCGCTGTATCAGGGATACACGGAACGTCACCTAATTTCGGAAATGAAACTACAGTTGTGTCAGTTTGAATGTTTTATTCTTGTCATCTGTTTTACAAATGGAGTGTGAGTCAATGATAAGAGAAGTAATTGAGGATAAATCGCAATATAGCGAACGCCAGTAGGGGAAGTTATCCCCACCTACATGAAATGTGCATTCAACACAACACTCGCCTATCACGTAGAGTGTCTGATGAGCTAGTAGGGGAAAAGTGGAAGGGGTCGTGGGCGGAGCTTCTACGTTTGCTATATTGCGATTTGCCCGTAATTGATATAGGGCATGCAGTATGTCTTCATATGAAGTGACCACTGTAGTGACATCACAGTCTACTATATACAGTCACGAAGCTTGAGTTTTGAGGGTGCTAGAAACAATAGACTGTGACGGTTCTATTTTGCATTGCCTGTAATGAGGCGATATTAGCGATCCTAGTGGTGTGCAACTATGTAATGTTTGCATATTTACTACGTATTGAGCTTCGCGACTGTATATACTAGACTGTGGTGACATTCCGAAATTAGTTCAAGCTCACATTACATTTCATTATATTCCATAGATCTTACATTAGCAATGAAGGTTTATGATGTGGGACAAGTCAAATTTTTACAAGATTACATTGATTCATGGCTCGGATGTGGCTCATATTGCAGTAAGCATTTGAATTTATACCATCTTTGGTTTCACCATGGATCCCAGAATGGATACCCATACTCGATGTGGAGATTGACATATTTCTAAGTCAAAAGTAAGAAATATTCCATCCTTATTTCCTTCATACTTACTTACTTACAAATGGTTTTTAAGGAACCCGGAGGTTCATTGCCGCTCTCACGTGAGCCCGCCATAAGCAAGATTAATCCAGTCTCATCATATCCCACCTCCCTCAAATCCATTTTTAAATTACCCTCCCATCTACGTCTCGGCCTCCCCAATGGTCTTTTTTCCTCCGGCCTCCCAACTAACACTCTGTATGCATTACTTCCTTCATACATACAAAAATTGTCTTATGAACCAATCAAAATTACCTATACAGAATATGAGGCGAACAATACTGTCTCACTGAAAAGATAATTAAATTTGAGTTGAGAATTCACATGCATTAAAAACAATAGGTGCAGGCCTACATTCCATGTTCTTCTGATTTTTACAGAAACGCATATAAGGTGTGAAATACAAGACTAATAACTAGAGTCCTGCATTTGAATACAAGTTAGGTGTACATTGATCATACTAGATTCGTATGGAGAGGCTAGTTGCAAGTCAACAGTTCACACTTCAGTGACTTGTAGACTTGTCAGTGTAACCAGCTAGAATCGAACTCAAGACCATCCTTTTGAAGTTTGGTTGCAGACGACCTGTTCGTGCAAACATTTGCGATGGGATAAACTGGTTGGCATCGTAAATGAAATTTTGATTCACTAAACCTTGCAACTTTCCTTGCATTTCCTTTTGCTCTTCCATAAAAGAAATGCATATCAGCAATTTGCAAGGTTTATTGAGCCAAAATTTTATTTACGATACCAACTAGCTTATCCCATTTTTATGAGAAATCACCAACGTTTGCAGAAACAGGTCGTCTGCAACCAAACTTCAAAAGAATGGCCTTCAGTTCGATTCTAGTTGGTTACACTGACTAACATACTAAGTAGGCTTGTGACTACGAAAGGAATGTTTCTGAACATAGATTCCTATACGAAAGTTATTCATAATTGTCTCTTCTATCATCCCTAAATGTCTGCAACGTACTCACTAAATCACCCTGTAATTCTTAACTCACCATAAAAGATGGCACATTCACTAGAACAATTATTCCTGGATTCAAGTGGAGGTGCTAGACACTTGTGCAAACCTGGCTGCTTTTAAGAATTGCTGCAGTGACAATGACTCCCACTTCACCATTATCCTCAGTATCATCTCCCACGACCTTGATATAAGATGCTAATTTCCTTTTTATGTTTACTTAGTATGCAACGAAACACAAAGTCGGTGTCCAAATGGAACTTGAGCTGATAAGTCAGTTTGAAAGTAACAGACTGAAGCCAAGGAAACATCCTGGGGCGATGAAAACAAGCACTGCAGAGGTTCCTGCAGTTGCTGTAAAGGCCATGCAGTCTGTAATGAAGGGTGAGTATTACGTCCACTGATACCTGGTGCATAATTACAAATACACAATATAAACCAAGTGGTGTTCAACCTTTATTGTTCGCATAGCCCAGGATATTACTTCTCTTTAACTTTGTGTACCGAAGTTGTTGGTACATAATTCAAGTTGTATGAAGTAATATAAAATAAATTACATACAAAATAATATATCAATAAGAAACATATTATTGCCTATTGTGTTAACATTCTCTTACTGGTAGTGCAATTGTCAAAGGATAATGTGAAATGCATCTGTGTATCGCTCCTAACAATATTTTGAAGAAGGGTCATTGCTTGCTAAAAGAAGTAAAAAAGAAATAGTATTAAGGAAAATGTTAATCCCACCCAATAGTGTTCAATTACAATGCACTGAAACGAACTCAGACTTTTACATAGAAGTTGGTACCTCTGGTCACCAGTGGTGTATGTTGAATATTACTGATTTAAAAACTTCACAGTTAAATTACGCTGATGGAATTACGGTACTCATTACAATTTTCAACGATTTCGTTTATAAATAAAAATATGCAGTTTTTTTTAAAATTAAAATAACAAGGATTTTTCTTTTAGATAGTCAGGTGAATAATCAAACATTTTAAGTCCTGTATGCTTGAGCATAATATATATTACATGGAGTAATGAAAATATATTCCTTCTTTCTTATGTTATCTGAATGCATTTTCAATTTGTAAATGTTCTCAAATTTGTTTTTATAAACAATTTTGAAACAATTTACAACTAGTAGTTGTATGAACCTGTCCACACCTGTGGAGTAACGGTCAGTGCGCCTGGCCGCGAAACCAGGTGGCCCTGGTTCAAATCCCGGTCGGGCCAAGTTACACCGGAGACAGAACAACTAGAGGCTTCAGTGACGTCACTACAGAAGAGCCCACACAAGCAGAATTGTTCGTTTCACTACTAACTGAAAATGTTGACCACTTACAGTACTTTCACTGATCCAGCTGCGCTCTCACAATACAATAACTACTGTTCAGAAAATGTTTTGCAGCTGAATGGTACCGTACCTGCTAGTGCGGGAGGAGGGGGTGGTCGGACCGCTTAAAAGTAACGGCCTCCAAGCTTCTAAATGTTCTGTCCCCGGTGTACCTGATTGAGGTTTTTTCCGGGGTCTTCCCTCAACCCAATACGAGCAAATGCTGCGTAACTTTCGGTGCTGGACTCCGGACTCATTTCACCAGCATTAATACCTTCATTTCATTCAGATGCTAAATAACCTAGATGTTGATACAGCATTGTAAAATAACCGATCTGTCCAGTGTAGACTTGGTGGGCTAGGAAGAGAGATAGCCCGGCATGTGATGTATTAAGCTTCAATTGGCAATGGTTATAAAGCTTAGGCGGAGAACTCCACTAGTCTGCTGTAGTGCTCAGAGCTGAACTAACTCGCCTGTCGTTCGAGAGTGTTAACAGAATTTACGATAGATATAATATGTGATAACTCATGTAATGAAATACAGCGCTGGCTATCATAATTAATTGTCCAACAAAAATGTGATAGTTACCAAAATTGCAATATTCAAAATTATTTTAATGCATATGTTAAAACAATAATTTATGCTCAAGATAAAACCTAGCTGCATATAAACATCTTTCTTTAAAAAATCAAGATTTTAGGTATAACTCCCTGTAAAGTTGATTTGAATAATTTCGAGAGAAAAATTGTTCCGGGGCCGGGCATCGAACCCGGGACCTTTGGTTTAACGTACAAACTGGTAGAGCGTTGGTACGTTAAACCAAAGGTCCCGGGTTCGATGCCCGGCCTTGGAACAATTTTTCTCTCGAAATTATTCAAATCAACTTTACAGGGAGTTATACCTGAAATCTTGATTTGAATAATACACGTCACTGTTCGTTAACAGAAAACCACAATTTAAGTCACACGGAGTTAGTGTGCACTCGAAGTTGGTTGCTTGATGGTTGTCAGCCTACTTTGAGGTCTGTGGATATAGAGGGAAAAATTGGATCGGTGTCGGGTAGAGTTCCCAGGTAGCTCAGTTGGTAGAGCGTTGGTATGTTAAACCAAAGGTCCCGGGTTCGATGCCCGGCCCCGGAACAATTTTTCTCTCGAAATTATTCATCTTTCTTTAACGTTATAATGTTGTAAGAAATTATATATTGCAAGAAATAACATGCCTTGACACCATCATATTGATTTAATTTATTTAAAAAAAGGCCACATCCATTAGACTCGATATAGGATTTTAACAGATAATTTTAAAAAGTTCAATTATTCCAGAATTGAGTGTTTTGATGGGACATCATGTTTGATTACCATCTTTGACTTTTTCCATTTTCACTTGACACCATTTAATTTTTTTATAATTATTTTATTTTTCTTTGTGTTACATTTTTCTTAAACTAATACAAACACAACACTTATGCCCGAGGCGGTACTCGAACCCACAACCCTTCAGACCAAGCTAGAAACATTCTGTACCTCTGCTGTTTGCACTACCAATGCTAGCTCATTGAAATCAACAACTGACACACTCGTAGATGTCCACGAAACAAAACACTTGGGTGCCTGACTGAATGCTCAAGTTATCTAGGAGAAATGTACTGGCACATGATCTGGCAAAAACGAAAATTAGTAGAATTTCGACGACAATCGAAGCTTTACTATATCTGTGAATGCTCTTTTGTTATTAGACAAGCCTACGAAAGCACTGAGTACCGAGGGAGCAGCACTTGTGAGGTACCTGAGGGCCAGATTGCCACCCCTTGAAGAACGGGAGATCAGAGTCAGAAAGAAGGAGATACAACGTCAGGTAGAAAAGAAATGTAAGAACAATAGAAGAGTTAGAGGTGAGAGAGATCAGAATTGCATGTGTAGATGGTTTATGTCGCATACTGCGTTGTACTTCAAAATGACATTGTAATTAGTTTAAAATTCAGATTAAAATTTCTCATATTTAAAAAAAAACATGCAAAGTTCATGATTCTAGAAGTCAGTCAAGTCCAAGAAAAAAGTGAAAGTTTATGTCTTAAGACTTTTTATGTCTTTTATTAATTTAGAGTTACCTTTCCTCAGAGAGGAATATGATAAAAGCATTTATCTAATAAAAGAGAATGTTCACATAGAACTGTCCAGTGACTGAACATTCCCATTTAAACCTTGCAGTGTAGAAGCTGAACAAGACAAGTTCGCACTCTGCACTTTGCTACAGAAACTAAGTTAAGTTAACAGTTTGCTCAATGGTCCAACAACGTAATTTTTGGGAGGAGGAAAGGATTTTATGGCGTGGAATTTTCATGACAAGTCTCAACCAAAATTGTGATGAGGAAATTAGAGTACTTTTAATTACATTTTATAAAGTTGACTTGAAATAAATAATTTTTGAAACATAATGTTAAATGCTGTATTAATTTTTGTGAAATTGATGGTAAGCAATTAGAAAAAAAAATGCTTCAAACATTATGTTCAATCTCTTATTTACCCTTT
Organism: Periplaneta americana; assembly: GCF_040183065.1. Classification (NCBI taxonomy): domain Eukaryota; kingdom Metazoa; phylum Arthropoda; class Insecta; order Blattodea; family Blattidae; genus Periplaneta; species Periplaneta americana. The sequence goes on from NC_091128.1 coordinate 179,666,772, forward strand.
CCACACTTCTGATAGCAGTTTTAGTAATTGTGACTGTATAATTTGAATAATTTCAAGGAAAAAATTGTTCCAGGGCTGGGTATCAAACCTGGGACCTTTGGCTTTGTCAGCCCACTTTCAGGTCCGTGGATATAAAGGGAGAAATTGAGTTGGGGTTTGGTAGAGTTCCTGGGTAGCTCAATTGGTAGAGCCTTGGCACATTTAGCTAAAGGTTCCGAGTTCGATATCCAGCCCCGGAATAATTTTTCCCTTGAAATTATTCAAATCAGCTTCACAGGGAGCTATACCTGAAAGCTAGTTTTGCAATTGTGAGTGTAATCGACAGTTGATTACAAAATTCCCAACTCTGGTAAGAAGGATGTGAAGAGTGTGATATAGTATATATAATATTGATGTTTTTACCTTTATCTTCCATTTATCTTTTTCTTTTTAGAAAATATGTGATCTTGGAATTAGTGACCGACTTCTTCATAGGAAAAGTTTAATATTAATAAAAGTTCGATCAATAAATAAAAAATAAAAACTTTGCCACCATAAAATTAATTAATTAATCATTTTTTACTAATGGCGTTTATTTGATTGTTGGTCATTCAGTCAAATTAAATTAACATTAAACAAATAAATTTATGAGCACACAAAACACGAAACAGCACACTGCAATGGTTCAAATTTTGTTATTTTAACAAAGTGACTTTGAAGTTGTTTCATCTTATTAGGATAAATAATAAACTTGAAATTTTGGTCACAGCAAAGGGTAAAAACTATAATATAGCTCTCTATAATATTTTTGGAGGGCAGAAACTACTATTTACCCCTCTGAATTTTTAGGGGAGTAAGTCTTACCCCTTTACCCCTTCCCCATTGTGTTGCGCCACTAATTTTACTGAGAAAGAAAATGTTGCGTTGTCAGTATTGAACCTTCTTACAACGTAGTTTGGACCACTGCCTAAGTTCAGCAACCTTCTGGTCAAAGAGTACCGGTACTGTGATTTCAGTGTGAACCTGCAAATTACAATCCTCTTTTGTTTTACCCATTTTTTTTTTTTTTGGACTTTGATGATCATTAATTACGTTTAAAAATCTGAATAAAATGAATCGTGGTTGAGGAGTTGTTCTTGCTTTCAGATGGAATCGATGCGTCCTCACTCTCAGAACAGGAGCAGGCTGAGCTCCACTTGAAGTACAAAGACGAAGTGGTGAAACGTCTGCAGCCCACTTTGTCCTCTTGGAAATCAATAGAGTACGATGAGCACAGGGCACTGCAATATATGGTCGCAAGATTTGCACCAGAATTTGCTGCGCTTCGAAGAATTTTTATGGAAATGAAGACACGGCAGCCTGATTTTAAGCCAAGGACAATGTTTGACTTTGGGTCAGGAGTTGGAACAGCAACCTGGTACTCATTACTTTAAGGAAAAATACATTTACGAAACAAAAGCTTCTTCAACACTTCTATATTATTACATTACCGATACAAGTGATGTTTTTGTTCTGTTTTGACTTACTTTTATCTTATATAGATTTTTCTACCTGTGGAAGAAAAAATATAGTAAAGGGTGCGGCAAAACATCCTCCCTAATTTAAAGTTTAAATAAAAAACAGATGGATCAAAATAAGGAAACTGCATTAATATAAATGGTATCTAAACAGCGGGAAATTTAGGTTTACATGCGTTGCCATAGCGTTATCAAATGACATGCGCAAAACAACAAGAATTGAATAGGACATCGAATACACGGAATTGACATTCAATTAATGCAAATTGTAATCTGTAACGAATTCCAACTATGCCGTGGACGGGTGAAGAACGTGCTTACGCTGTGGTATCGTTTCTGGTAAGTGGTAATTCCGTTGTCGCTGCCCAGCGTGCTTTCCGGAGACGCTTCCAGATTCTCCCTCGTGGTCGCTGTTCAAGAATTGTTTGAACGTGATTATGAAAATCGTGTGAGGTCAAGTGCAAACATCCTTTAAGATGTGCCTGAAGATGCTGTAGTTCTTTTTAGTGATTAAGCACATTTTCACTTATCGGGATGCGTGAATCATCAAAATTTTCGATATTGGAGTGGACAGAACCCTCGTGAACTTCATGAAAAACCTCTACATAACGACCATGTTACTGTATGGTGCGCGGTTGCAAGAGTCGGGATGCTTGGTCCTTACTCTTTTGAAGAAGATGGTGCTACTGTGACAGTAAACTCAAAGGTACACTTTTATGATCAACAATTTTTTGGCACCAAGAGTCAATGCGCTGCAGACTGACCAGGTATGGTTTCAGCAGGACGGAGCCACTTCTCACACAGCTCAGATTTCTCTCCAAGTCCTGAGACAGATGTTTCCCGGACGTTTAATTTCTCTTCACGTGGTGACGTCCCCTTGGCCAGCACGATCACCAGACCTTGCATCCTGCGATTTATTCTATGGTGGCATCTTAAGGCTGAGGTGTTCAAACATCGGCCGAGGATTTTGCCAGACCTAAGAAATGCAATACAGGAAGAAATTGGTCTTATTCCTCAAGAAATGCTAGTTAGAGTGATGCAGAATTTCCTAAGTCGCATTCAACAATGCATTGATAGTGAAGGACACTACTTGAGAGACACGTTATTCAAAAAATGAAAAATTCCCACTTTTAAGATACTATTCATATTAATACAGTTTCCTTATTTTGATCCATCTGTTTTTTATTTAAACTTTAAATTAGGGAGGATGTTTTGCCGCACCCTTTACTATATGTGCATCAACTGATTTAAATATATGGCCCAGTACCAGTGGCAAAGGTAGTATTCAGAGAAACAATAAACAGTTCCATTTTAAACAGGGTAACAGTATCAACACCTTTGCATGACATAAGATATAGGCTGGCACATTCTGCATGTAGAAACCAACTACTGTCAATTGGCATCCATTACTGACTATACTGTTTGCATCCCATTACATAACTTACTTTCAATTAGTTGCAATGTAAATAATAGTGTATTATCAAACAACTTTATAATGTTGTACTTTATTGCATTTCGCTTCGAGTTTTCTAATTTTGATAAAGTGCAATAACTGTAGAACAGTATAAATGTGGTTCATACATCAGCATTATAAAACAATTAATAACGAAATAACGTCAAATTTGTAGTAATGGGTAGTATTCAGAGGATCCACAATTAGTATGGGCAGCTAATTTCTTATACAGTGAAACCTGTTCAAGACGGAAGTGACATGGTCCTAATTTTTTTTCCGTTGTGGACAGGTTTCCGTATTATTCAGGTGTGACATTAAAATGGAATATCTTGTCATTTATATACATGAGAAACAAAATGGCATGTCCCAAACTGCAAGAAGTACAAAATATTCCATTTAACACTCATCACATTAAATCGCTTTCTGTCGCTTTTATTACGTTGGTGAATCATCTTGATTAAAATCTCATTTTCTGTATAAATATTATCGTAACTCACTCATTAGTCATTAAACATTACTAAAGTTTACTAATCTCATCCTATTTAATATCTAACACTATACTCTAATCCTGTACTGCATATCACTGCACTTTATTAATTAATTGGACTAGGAGCCATCTATTAGAAGCCTTGAATTCTGGTTTATTTAATTTCTTTCCCAGTTCAATAGCTTGCTTTGCAGAACAGATCCAGAAATTGGCTTGTTCTTTGAAAGGTCATGAAGAACCCACTCTCACAACAATTAATTTATTTTCACATAAACAGTTGCTTTCTGGTTCCTTTTGTGTCACCAATATTGGCCGCACACCACTCACTCATTATGATCTTTATTTTTTTAAGTGTCACACCTGAGTTTTCCACGACTGTACTTCAACATTATTTCACATAGACTTTGTTTCTAATTTTCCTTTATCTCGATAACTTTTACTTCATCACTAAATGTTAATGCCACATTTTATGCAATTTTTTTTTTACCTGAAAATCACTACACTTGCGCTCTGTTTAGCTACGATAGTATACGGGTGTGAAGCATTGAAAATCTTTGCAAAATTTTAGAGGGTACGAGGGTGTGTTGGCCTGTCGGTCATAAATTTTATTACCCTGTTGACTAGGCAGACGAGTCCCTTCAAAGAAAACTTGTTTTTATCTCAGTGACCAACATATTTCGTATATTTCTTGAAATTACACGCTGTTTCACAATATAGTTACAAAATATAATGTGTCCAAAATATTGTTTCCGTTTGGAACAGTAGCAGACAGTTTCCGTTTCCGCGTTAGACAGTTGCCGTTTTATTCAGGAAAAATTACACATAATACATACAAATTTCGCCAGGACCAATAAATTGTTCCGAAATAGACAGGATTCCGGATTATTCAGGTTCCGATTTGAACAGGTTTCACTGTATTAGCTATCTGTCTGTGTGCGCAATCTAAGGAGACATTTCGACATGAGCCATTAGCAGAGTAAATAATTGTTGTTGTGTATAAAATTAATGGCAATTGTAATGATCTCTGCGAATTTAGTGCAGGTCAATGGCTATACAAGTAGACAGGTATTAACGGTCACTAGTTGTAAACCCCTCCTTACGTATGGGTAAAATTCTGCACAATCAACGAAGTGTGAAGGATGGCACTGCTGAATTTCAAACGGAAGGATATTATGCTAATATATTTAAACATTTATCTATTTGCGCAAATAGTAAAATACTGTATTAGAAATAATTGCAATGTACAAATAGCTGGTTTAAGCAAACTTCTTCGAAATTGTCATGCAGTATCTACTTAAAGTGCACAATGTATAAATAAGCCACCTTCGTATTTGGTTGCATTGTAAATGATTCAATTTAAGTATGTTGACTATAGTTCAAGGAAAAGAGCTGTAAATGGCAATGTCATTTGCAACATGAACATAATGACAAAATACACAGGGTGATTCAGACCACCCGTAACAGCCATTTATTTCGGAAACTAGTGCATGAAAATTTCCGAGACAAAAATATTTATAACTAAACCACATGTGAACTTTCACTTGAGCTTGATTCCATCAATCAGCTCTGACAGGAAGTAGGGTCAGTGGCGTATCACTTTAAAATTTCAAATGGGAGTCGGGGTCAAATAAGGTACCATTTGATAGAGCTCTTCAAAACAAACAACTTTCATAGGAAGCGTTTTTATTAATTCCTACTCTGCCAGTCACTTGACCACGCCGAAGTGTTAGGAGTCACTGACAGTGTTAGAAGAAGAGAACGGGTGTGTGCTGCTCAGAACGGCAGACAGTTTGAACATTTATAAAAAAATTAATGAATTGTCAAGCCTTTCAGTAAACATGTCAACATTAATTGTCTTGTTTACATTTTCGTCTTGTAACATTTCTCAATATTGATGACATTGTATTTTCATACGTTTTCTCATTGAAAGAGTAGGAATTAATAGAAACGTTTCCTATGAAAGTTGTTTGTTTTGAAGAGCTCTATCAAATGATACCTTATTTGACCCCGACTTCTATTTGAAATTTTAAAGTGATACGCCATTGACCCTACTTCCTGTTAGAGCTGATTGATGAAATCAAGCTCAAGTGAAAGTTCACATGTGGTTTAGTTATAAATATTTTTGTCTCGAAAATTTTCATTCACTAGTTTCCGAAATAAATTACTGTTACAGGTGGTCTGTATGTTGCCTTGTTTTGCTAATTGTATTTATTATGTTATAATGCATAACTGTTTGGCAGGGCTGCCAGATCTGTGTGGACTGAGTGCATGCAGGAGCACTTCAATGTGGACTCGTCAGGGCATATGAACGATCTGGCAAGTCTCCTGCTCAGGGAAGGAAACGAAGACAAAGAAATGCCCATTAAAGGCGTTTTCTATAGGCAGTTCTTACCAGCCTCCCAACTGGTATGTTGTCACTGGACTTGAGTTCTTAGACTGTAAAACGTAACTCAAATGCACCATTATACACATTTCTTTGTGATACAAGGACGTCTTTAACATTTTATATTACTGAGAATGGCTTTAGAACTTCAATATACGTAGATGTGGTAGAATTAAATATGAAAAACATTTGAAAAGTTTTTTTTTTACAAATGTGTTTAATTGAAATCTAGAAAGTGGTGTTTTGTGTTATTGATACTACATCCAGTTACTGAACACAGGACATTGAATTCGGAGGCTTGATACATAATTCAGCCCCTTGGGGCAAGACAGTGGTAAGCCACAATTTTATATTTCTACTTTTAAATGTGTTCTTGCAACAAGCTTTATCTTCAGAAATTGTGTAAACTAATAACTAAAAGCCAGGAAAACATAGTAATGGCAACATAGTTACTGTTTCACACTAAATTAATTTTTGTTACTTTTGACATTACATACTTCAAATATAGTCCTCTGCCATGTCCTTGCAAGACAGCGGACATCATTTGCAGCATCATTTCTGGTCACTGATCGATCTGAAGCTCGTTGAATGCCTCGCTTCCACCAATATTGCAATAGTTCGATATGGTAGGACTTCTCTCCCACAAGCTTCTTGTAATGCCGTAAAGCACTGGATTACATTTTTTTCCTCTTGCAACTTGTATTTTTATGAAGCATCTGTGTTCATACCACTGAACATTTTTAGGGCCGTATTACTTAATACAAATCAGAAAAACAGTCCCTGTATTCACAAGATATGGTTACTTAAAGACTTTTAATATTTCACATTTATGCAATAATCACTCCTCTATTACATACTAAAAGATTCCGATGCTCACCGCTAGGAGCACTGATTTACAGCACTGTTGCCATTACTATGCCCTGGTATTATCAATTACCATTTCATCAAATTTATTTATGAGTAATGACAATCTAAGTTTATGCTGAAGACCAACTGATGTTAGCATTACTTGCCCCAAGGGGCTGAATTATAAAACAAAACACACAATAAATAATAGTACATTATGCAACGAGCCTACAATGATAGTAATTAAGACGCGAGTATGTTTGTTTATGAAATGAGCGCAAGCAAGTTTCATAACTTTCATGTGAGCGTCTTAATTACCATTATAGGCAAGTTTCATAAGACTTTTTATGCTCGACCATATTTCTAACTTGAAATTATTCAGAAGTATTCATTTTATTCGCATCTCACTGAAGAGCAGAAGTGACCTTGTGCAAGCTCGTAAATTGTGAGATGTGCGCAGACGCGAAAGTATTGATTTTTTCCGAGGAACGAATGTCATTGACCTTGATATAATCTAGAGAATAACATGAAGATTAGGCTTGATATAACCTGGAAATTGATTTATAATTGAAAAACGAGATGACAAATTGAATTTATTTGATTATTATTTACAATTAATGCTAATTATTATAGTAACAGAACATAACCTGCTGCGACAGTATTGGATTTCCAGTCTCCGTGACTTTTTGCTAATTGTCTTTCGATTGCATATCCGAGAATAATCGATACTCGCGGTTTTATAATGGTACAATCAGTACAAAGGTGATTTTTCATTGGCTGAACAACTGAATTATAATGAATAGGTGTACTTTAATGAGGTGCATTAAAGGGCTACTACCAGGTGTATAATTACTACATTTCGGCATGGTCGAGCATAAAACATACCTACATAATTAAGCCCTATTTGACTTAGCAGTCTTGTTAAACATGACTACCAGCTGATACACAGCTCTGAAGCAAGTATGTCTACACGGTGCAGATACTTAACAAGTCTCCTCTAGGAGCCATCTTGTACAATATCCTCAGATTTCACTGTCATTTAATGCTCTGCTGATAGCCACACTATAATAGACGACCCAACTTTGCAGCAGCCAGTACACACCTGTCTTGGAAATAAAACAACAACAACTTCTTGAATTAGTCATTATGAAGTAATATCGCCATTAACGTTCCCCTTGCCTTTCTAGCAATGTAATCATTTGCAATTGTGTTTCAGCTCCAGTATGATATTGTTGTATCTGCTTACACACTTCTCGAACTCCCGTCAGCTGTAAGTCGTCTGGAAACAATTGTCAACCTGTGGAACAAGACGAACAGATACCTGGTGCTAGTGGAACATGGCACAAATGCTGGATTCAAGGTGTGGAAACTTTACACCATGGTTTTGCTCAATAACATCACAATAAAATTATCAGTTTTACTTATTTGCTTACTGGACAGTCTTTTGTGATCTTCTTGTTACCTTGGCTTGCTACTGGATCGCGAGTTCAAACTACGATTAAGGCAAAAATCTATAGCATGACTTTCTTCAGAAGGAAAGAATTACAGGAAGTATGAAAACTTACCCTGACCAAGAGAGCTCCAGGCAAAATCCACCAGCCAATAACTTGAGGCTTTGGAAATTAGCTAGATCTTCGTGAAAAAGTAGAAGGAATTAACATTGGGAGTCGGCCTCAGTAGCGTAGTTGGTACAGCGCTGGTCTTCTGTGCTGAAGGTTGTGGATTCGACCCCAGTCCAGGTCGATGGCATTTAAGTGTGTTTAAATGAGACAGGTTCATGTCAGCAGATTTACTGGCATGTAAAAGAACTCCTGAGGGACAAAATTCTGTCACACTGGTGACGCTGATATAACCTCTGCAGTTGCGAATGTCGTTAAATAAACCATATTAATTTTTAACATTGGGAAGAGGGGGGGAATATATATACTGTATAATGTGTGTGTGTGTGTGTGTGTGTGTATATATATATATATATATATATATATAAGCCCGTCCACACCAACGTTGTGGTAGATGCTCATTAAGATACTCACGCACTTCCAGATGGAAATGTGGTGGAGCCCCATCTTGTTGAAATAAAAACCCTGGTTTATCTTCATGTAACTGAGGTATCAACCACATCAACGGGCTTCTAACAACGATCGGTGTGTTCTCCGTTGGCCTCCTCGGTCGCCAAATCTGACTCCCTGTAATTTTTTCTATGGGGGTTTGTCAAAGATCAAGTATATGTACCTCCTTTGCCAGTTAATCTTGAAGAACTTAGTAACCGGATCCGTGCGGCAGTGGCTAGATATGCTCCAGCGGGTGTGGCAGGAGTTAGACTACCGAGTGGATGTTTGTCGAGGAGGTCACATCGAGCACTTGTAGCAGTTGATGGACCAAAAACTTGATGAGTTTCTCTTTTTATTGGTATAACTTTCAATAATGTATGTCTCATACTTTTCATAATACAAGGCTATGGAATCGGGTAAAGCCTTGTATATATACACACACACACACACATACAGAGAGAGCGAGAGAGACAGGAACTAAAACAAAGCTAAGAGCCATTTCTGTATTTTGTAGGTAACAAACGAGGCAAGAGACTTCATCTTGCAGCTTGTGAAGGAGGGAGATGCCCCAACGGCCCATGTCTTGTCGCCAGTAAGTGTCTTCATTTATTATATACAATGACAATGCTGATGGAGTGACAGTATGACAAATTCACATTCATTATTGATGAGAAAATCGAACATGTAGCATCAGTATTTATTACTATGTATGGAAGCAAGAAGGAAAAGAGGGCCACGAAAATTTAAGAAACATTATGTTTCCACCTATAGAGTTGCCTGAATTATGGGATGTAAGTATCAAATAAAATTTGAACAATAGTAAACACAAATCTGCATAATGAGAAACTAAAGCATTTCCCTATGTCCCTAGCATAGATATTATAGTTTGAAAAATGTCCATTACAATTTTTCTTGATGCGTGCATTGTACAACATGAAATTTACCCAGCTCAAAACAAAGCGATTTTACGAAGATGTCTCCATGAAAACAATTGCTCCAATCCACAAAAGTCTTGTTGCTGTGAATGCAATTCAAGCCTCTCGTCTCAATTGAGGACATGGGTCAATAAGGGCATATAACGAAAAATGGTGTTTTCAGATAAGTGTTATTTACATGTTAAAGAGCTTGCTACGCCAATCGAATTCAAGTTAAATATTCAGGAACACATCCTTATTTATATTCATTTTAAATTAATGTAATAAGAGAAACTGTTGAGAAACAGCATCACAGTTCTGTAATAAAAATTTTTGTGAAACATTTTATACGCCCTTTTTCAGACAACAGCGTTATTTGTAATTAACATCCTTGTGAACCTCTAAAAAACTGATTTATTGAAGGACATAATGTTTACATCAGTTATACCACAGTTTCTTAAATCATATCTCTCCTTTGCATTTATTGCACTTCAATAATTGCACACTCTAATGTAAATAGACAATACATTACTTAACTTACTGGCTTTTAAGGAACCCGGAGGTTCATTGCCACCCTCACATAAGCCCGCCATTGGTCCCTATCCTGAGCAAGATTAATTCAGTCTCTACCATCATATCCCACCTCCCTCAAATCCATTTTAATATTATCCTCCCATCTACGCCTCGGCCTCCCCAAAGGTCTTTTCCCCTCTGGCCTCCCAACTAACACTCTATATGCATTTATGGATTCGTCCATACGTGCTACATGCCCTGCCCATCTCAAATGTCTGGATTTAATGTTCCTAATTATGCCAGGTGAAGGATGCAATGCGTGCAGCTCTGCGTTGTGAACTTTCTCCATTCTCCTGTAACTTCATCCCTCTTAGCCCCAAATATTTTCCTATGAACCTTATTCTCAAAAACCCTCAATCTCTGTTCCTCTCTCAAAGTAAGAGTCCAAGTTTCACAACCATACAGAACAACCGGTAATATAACTGTTTTATAAATTCTAACTTTCAGATTTTTTGACAGCAGACTAGATGACAAAAGCTTCTCAACCGAATAATAACACGCATTTCCCATATTTATTCTGTGTTTAATTTCCTCCCGAGTGTCATTTATATTTGTTACTGTTGCTCCAAGATATTTGAATTTTTCCACCCCTTCGAAGGACAAATCTCCAACCTTCATAGTTCCATCTCGTACAATATTCTGATCACGAGACATAACCATATACTTAGTCTTTTCGGGATTTACTTCCAACCCTATCTCTTTACTTGCGTTTTCCCTAATCGTTTGTGAATTTTCTCCTAACATATTCACGTCATCCGCATAGACAAGAAGCTGATGTATCCTGTTCAATACATTACTTAAACATGTATCAATACAAATATAAGGTTTATTCTTTTTACTTTACTTTGTTGTTTTTATGCATCATCAGATGTGTCTTCTGCTGCCGTCATTTGTTCAAGCACTGCATCACATCATACTTTCCCTTCTTCATCCAAGAATGACAGACTTCTTATGTCCTTTTCCTTGGTTTCATTTGTGGTGGATTCAGACTCAACAATTCCACTTGAGTCCTCCAGACGTTAAAGTGAATGAAAGATGATGAGCACAAGGCTGACGCTGAAATTACGCCAGATGGTAGCCGTTGGTATTTATGCATCAGGAAGGTCTCTCCTTTGCAGACAAGAAGCAAGAAAGGAATCTTGTTGAATTTTAGCACCCATATCCCGAAATAATCGAAAAATGGATTGTTGATCATCTTGAGACATGTTGTGATGTCAAGTTTTAATACAACACTTTATCAAAACAAATGATTTTCCAGTGGTATGATTTACCACTGTTTCTATTAGTTTTCCGTTCTTCATTTGTTTTTGTCCACAGCTTTCTTTCTCCTTTGTTTTCAGACATGGTTTACGTGTAGCACAAGAGACGCACTCGTGAACAGCCTGCTTGGACTGACTCACTGAACAAGTTGAGGTTCCCCATTACACTGACAAAACCCGTCTCATGTCGTGTGTAATGAACCTAGAGATACAAAACTCTACAATTACTGCTGACACCCTACTTACGAATTCAGCAATAATCAGAAAAGAGGCGTATAGCAGTGAACATTCTTATTCGGGTCATGTCCTCAATTGTCCTCACTCCTAGTGATTTTTATAAATCAAAAGGGATTTCAGAGAATAATGACGTAATAATGGTTGTAGTAGAATACTGGAACACTGATGTGAGAAGTGTTTTCAGTTCAGAGGGAGTGTTGAAAATAATGTACTGTGTGTGTAAGAGATAATAAATACTGTAGGCAATGTTAATCATAATCTTAAAATACCAGGATTTGTGTCTCTTTCAGTGCCCACACGATCTGCCTTGCCCTAGATTTGCAAGTGATACGACTCCATGCAACTTCGAGGTACCTTACATCCCACTGCCATTCGAGGGAACATCTGATATGGGAAAAGAGAGATTTTCTTACGTCGTTTTGAAGAAAGGTAATGCCTTTTTATAATATTGTTTCCTTTACCTTCATTATTTTAAAGGAATCAAATATAAGAACATATATATATATATATATATATATATATATATATATATACACATACTTACTTACTGGCTTTTAAGGAACCCAGAGATCCATTGCTGCCCTCACATAAGCCCGCCATTGGTCCCTATCCTGAGCAAGATTAATCCAGTCTCTATCATCATATCCCACCTCCCTCAAATCCATTTTAATATTATCTTCCCATCTACGTCTCGGCC